>NC_142508.1:80697500-80957500 GCF_057876585.1 Rhinolophus sinicus | reverse complement strand
AGAGAGTGGAATCATTTGTTTGTGAAGTGCACGCTCCCTGAGAAACGAAGCTCCAAGGCTGTGCAATGCACTACCCACCAAGAAGCGTGCAACTCACCCAGTGACACAGGAAGGGGCTTCACCCTTCAACAGTTTCCACAATTTCTGCTTCTGCCCCAACCACGTCTTCAGTAAGGACCATGCCTCAGACCAGCGGCTCTTCCCCCCCCCCCCCCCCCCCGTGCGGCTCCTGGGGAAGGGACTTTGATCCAGCCATTCAGGATCGCCGACACCCCCCAGCCACAGACCTGGTCACCGAGAAAGGGCACAACTGTTTCTCTCGCTGAGCGTCCTGCCAAGTGTGGTGTAAACAGTAGACAGGTCGGAGCTGATGATGGAGCGAGCCTCACCGAGAGGTTTCTCAGAGAGGCCATTTCACCCTTTCAAAGCCACTACTTCTGTCACACGCCACTTACAAGCTGAGCCAGTGGTCTGCACCTGGCCTGCCTCAGCCACGTCCAGTCCACCCTCTGCCTCATGCCCTGTACAATGAAACCAAGCCACTCACAGCCACGGTTTTCCTCCACACTGTGGCTTTCCTCATGATGCTTCCTTAGCAACTTAATCTGGGACGCGGTTCCCTCTTCAGCAGAAAGGGACACCAGTGTTCATACCAGCTGCACATCACACCATCTCAGACAGGGACGGTCAAAGAGGGATAAAGAAAGACCCTGGCACCACACTCACAGAACCAGCCCCGGTCTCCCTGCTGGATGGGCCTCCCTTCTGGAAGCTTCCCTGCTTCCCAGGCCACCCAAGGGTCTGCAGCTGCAGGCAGAGGTGCCACCCCATGCCTAATCCAGGTGACTTCCTGTCTCCAGAGGCCCTTCTCACCTGACACTTCTGGAAGCTGGGGGCCAGTGGACAGTCAGTGTCTGCTGAGCAAAGCGCTCTGGGGACACCAGCCACCTCTGGGGCTCGGCTAGATCTGCAGCTCCCCTTCCAGGTCACGCCGCTGTCCACGTCTGGGCACAAGCCATGGGCCCCGGGCTGACAACAAGCTGCAGCAGACGCCTCAGTCTTCCCATCACGGAACCGACACATGGTCCCGTCACCACTGCCGGGTGCCGAGGATGGAGGGCCCAGCAGGCCAGACGCCTGCCCTCACGGACCTTCAAGTCTTGGGGGGAAGCAAGACGTGCACCAAATTCCGCCCAGATGACCAAATGCAGCGGCGACAGTGATGGTGGGAAAGCACAGGCGACTCTGGGGCCCTACTGCAGATGAGCCCATTCGAAACCCCCTCCCGCCTCTTTTTCTCCTATTATTTTCACCGACTTAGGAGCCTCCATAAGGCCTTAGTAGGTCTCATGTGGCATGATTTTACCTTCCTCTGACTTAAGTTCCTCCGATGGTTCCTCCTTTGTCTTACTTTTAACCTTCCTCTTGTGATCTTTTGTTTCTCTTTGTAGCAGCATCTTTTAAATGTGTGCTCTTAGACCCTTTGTCACTGTTCTTTACCCTTTAAAAGGTTAGCCCTGTCAAGTGCTGTCTTTAAAAATCTCGGGCGCCTTGTCTTTACTCTCCTCTCACTCCCTCTAACCGGTTCTTTTAAACCCTGTTGTTTTTCATCTAATCCTTGCTCACCTTATCTTTCTCAACCTTCTCTACTTCAACTTTTAGCCTCTTCTCAATTTTTTATTTTCTTAGTTTTATCTGTTAACTTTTCTCTCATCTTCTTTCCTCCTAGTATTCCATTTTGCTTACATTTATGTTCCGTAAGACACTGGGTTGGATTTATCTTGTCTGTGGCCCAAGTAGCGCGCAGCCTGGCACAGGGACATGGGAGCCAGGGCCTGTCACCTCCAGAGAAGGATGTGTGGCTGCTGCTTCCCTCCAGTGTCCCCGAAGCGGCCCTCTGACTCCCTCTGCACAATGCCTGTCTCCTAAGCTGGTTCACTGGTGGAGGCCACAGGCCCTCCCGAGGGCAGGGCCGGCTCACAAATCTACCTCAGGCCCCTGATGTTTGCAAGCTGGGCCTCGCAGGTTTCAAACTCATTTCAGGTTCTTTTGCAGAGTTCTCAGGCCCCAGTTGTGCCGCCATGGGGAGGGTTCCACTGGGGAAGACCTGCCCTATCAAGTGTCTGGTGTGAGGGACAGGGGAGGGGGCCAGTCGGGAGGGGCTGGGGTGCATTTCCACAACACGGTCTATTCCACCCGGTCAGCAACAGGAATGGCCTCCCTGTTTGGGTTTGGTTTTACCTCATTATGAAACTAACAGTAACCATCGTACAAGGTTATCGACCAAAAAGATAAGTGTTCCGAAGGAAAGTTAATCGTTCTTAACTATTTGCTTTATACCCTTTCAGATTTTTCTGTGAAAAATGCTTATCTGAATATATTTTAATTTTTACAAAAATAAAATCATATTATACAAACTGGCTTTGTAATCTGCTTCTGCCATTTCATAATATTCTGTGCATACCTTTGCACATCAAAAATATAGACCTATGCTATCATTTGCAGCATTTGCACAGGATTTCATAGTAAGGTCGTCACAGTTTCCTTAACCAATTCCTTCTGAAATACATTTAAATTGTTTCCAATTTTACCCTTATAAACTGATCTGCAATGAATACCTTTGGTCAAATATCTTCGATTATCTGAGATATATATACGTATTTTTAAAGAATAATTTCATAAATGAAGAATTGCTAAGACAACGTGTAGACATTCCTTCGGGGGGTTTTGGATGTGTTTACCAAATTACCCCCAGAAACTTCGCGTGAAAGCAAATGCCTACTGGCAGACTCAGAGCGTCTGATTTCTCCCCACCCTGCAGACAATACTCACTGTTAACAGTCTGAGAAGCAAATACACAAATAAATAAACCCAAACTGGTTTCCACCGTTTTCTCTGATTGCTAATCAGGTTGAAATACTGTCCCCCGCTCACTGGCCATTTGCTTCTCCTCCTCCAGAAATTGCATGTTTGTACTTGGAGGACTGTGTCACATGCTCCTTACAGATGGGACACTGGCCAGAGCCTTTCAGAATCAGCCTCCTTAGCAGTGACACAGAGCTGACAACAGAAATGTAAGCTCCGTGAGGGGAGCAGTCGCGTCTGTGACACCTGGGACGCACCTGATAGGAAGCAGCGATCCTGGGGCCACTTACTGAAGACACAAGGGGAGGAGAAAGGAAACAGCACGGCCCTTACAAAGCAGCGGAGGACGCACTGCTTACGGATTTCCGTCCCGTTCCTGACACATAGTCAACACTCACTAAATAAGGGCTCGTAGGTGGGCACGTTTTTTCTCTTGGTTGGGGTATTATTATTCTTACTGATTTGTAGGAATTCCCTCTCTACTGAGGATACGAACTCCTTATCAGTCAAATTCCCTAAATGGATTTTCTTTTATCTTTAAAAATAAAAATATAGACTTTTTCTTAAATTAAAAAAAAATCTGTGCTCATTGTAAAAAAAAAAATCCAAACAATACAGAAATATATTTTTTAATTAATACAAATTATCCTTAGTCCCACTGCCCACATAACCTGCACACAGAGAAAGAGAAGCCAAGAAGTAGAGGGACAAAAGTGGGGGCCCTTTGACCCAGGGAGTGGGGTTTGCGAAAGTGGCTGCCAGCTCTCGTTTTCCTCAAATTCTTGTTTTTTGCTAAAATAACATTGAGGACATCTCTATTACTTGCGCAAAGGATTGCATTAAGATGCTCTCACAGCTTCCCGTCAATGGAATCATACTCTGCCTACTGTGTGGTAGCCCACTTTTTTCATTCAGCAACATGTCGTGGGTCGCTTTACAAGTCCGTAAACACAGGTCAGACTCACACATTCCAAGGTGGCAAAGTTTTCCTTTACTGCCGTTTGATTATTGATTGTTTGTATTTCTTCTCCTCTGAACTGCCGACTCGTGTCCTTTGACCATTTTTCTATTGGAGGATTTGTCTTTTTCATATTGATCTGCAAGAGCTTTTTCCTTTGTACCAGGAATCTTAACCCTTCGTCTATCACACAGGTAGCAACTCTTTTTTCCCAGGTTGTCTTTTGCACTTTACGGTCGGGTCTGACAGACATTTGTATGTGTGTGTTCACGAGCTGGCACGCTGCTTAGAAGGACTTAATTTCCACACAGTTGGATTCATTCAGCAAATATTTACTGGGGACCACGATCTGACGGCACTGTGCTAAGTGAAGAAGTGGTAGAACCTGCCAGCCTCACCCTTAGAGCGTCTGGGTCTGATGCCCTGATCAGGGAGGCATCTCCTCCCCATGACTGTAAAAATCCTGACATTTTCTTCTAGGTCCTTACGTGTTTCTTTTTACTTGCTTCTTTTGCATTTAACTCCTTGCCACATCTGGGAGTTATTTTGTCCTAAACAGTGAATGAGAAGAACAACTATTACACAAAGAAAAAGGACAGGGCTCAGTGTCCCAGCTCATCCGCTCACCAGCATCTGCCACCAGTGACCATGGATGCAGAAATGTGCTGTTCCGCCAATGCCCCGTTTGCTGGAGGGCCACATACGCGGCTCAGATCTCTGTCCTCTTTCTTTAGAAAATAACGTATCTTGAGACGACCCGGGACCCTGCCAGCTAACTACGATACGACAAGGAATCTCCCCATTAGCCTCCTGGCTGCCCCCAGAGAGGGTCCGGCCAAATTTGCCCCTTCTCTCCCCTCAGTGGACTTGGACTGGCTGTCCGGTTTCATCTCTCTGACCACTCACCATTTCCATAGGGGGCCTCCACCCCTGGTCACCCCTCACCCCAAGTTTAAGGGTATCTACTCTATTCTTCTTGGTGCTACCTAGCCAAAAATAAACACTTCTCACCTGCACTGGCAGCCAGCCCTGCAGACCCACCCACCACCAGGAACTGGCTCCTTATGTTGGAATTTGGTCCAGAAAAGCTAGATCCATCGGATGGGACCTGCCATCCACCCTGCAGTGACATTCTCACTTAACCCCTCACTGAACAGGAAAGTGGTTCTACTCTCCCTGGAGAGCATGTAATGCGCAAGGCATCTGGCCAGCTGGGTCCTTCAGGCAAAGATTCAGATACGTCAGCTTGGTGCATGAGCCAAAACTCTACTGCCGACACCGCTCACAGAGTCAATGCCACCCTTTCAGCTGCGGCCTTCCGCCACCTCTCGGCTGTGCCCAGTCCTCAGCAGACCCGAGCTACCTCCCCTGGACCCATGCCACAGGGATCCAGTGCACAAACTACCTCGTGGAAGGACCTGAACCCAAGCGCGATGCACCCTGTACTCTGCCTCGGAAGTTCCACGCAAGATGCAGACACGATCCAAACCCCACTGCCCTGTGGCACCCGAGCCTGAAGGGCCCCAGACACTTGATGTTCATAAAACGAGCCCCTGGCTGCTCGGCTGATGGAGACGCTGGAGTGAAGGCCCCCAAGAAGGGAGGCAGGCGTGTGAAAAAGTGAAACGCAGCCCGGCACAGGCAGGAGCCAGAGACCGCAGTGCGCAGGGACCTGGGGGCAAACCCCACGGATGGGGGTGTGCGGCAGGAGAGGCGGCCGAGGGCTGAGGTGTGACGTCAGGAATCGTACACTGAACCAAGTGCCATCATCTGCAGGTGAGCGAGCGAACGCTGCTCAGTTCTCAGAGCTTCTGCTTCCTTGTCCAGGAACTGGCAACGACAAAAGTCACGCTTACCACTTGGGACTTGGGGGTTCTTCTTGGAGCCCGTGAGATAAATCTGCCGAGGGCTTAGCATGGAGTCTGCAGAGGCCTAGGCTGTGGGTACACACAGGTGGTGGTGGTGGTAGCGATGGGTATTCAGCGGTTAACACCTTTTCATAGAGCAAGTACCCCACCCGACACCCGCTGGGAGGTCTGAGACTGTTCCCAGGGTGAGTGGCTGACCGTCCTGTGTCAAGGCCAGACCCTCAGTCACATATCTGAATAAACCCAACAGCACCGGGAGGGGGGTCAGCCAAGCTCAGAGCCGGGACGGAGCTCAGGGAACAACCTGGCACACTCCCATTGAGCAGATGGAAAAACCGAGGGTCTGAGGGTGAGAAAGGTCACACAGCACGGTGCTGGCACTGCCGGGATAAGAACCAAAGTCGGTCCCGGAGACCAGCCCACTGTCTGGCTGACAGTCTCGGGCCAGGGGAGTCCTGGGTAGTAGGAGTCCTACAGCCGTGACCAGAAGCTGTGTGAGCGATGTCAGCTCACCCCAAGGAAATACCTGCTCCAAGGAAATTATTTACAATCATCTAAGAAACTCTTTAGAACAGTATTAGCTGTCTTAGCTCGGGCTGCCATACATACACCACAAACTGGGTGGCTCAGCAACAGCAGAAATCTGTGTCTCACAGTCTGTAGCCTGGACGCCTCAGACCAGGGAGCCAGCATGCTCAGGGACTCCTTGCATCTTCACTTGGTGCCGAGGGAGCTGCGAGCTGTCTGCTTCTTAGGAGGGCACTGATCCCACTCGTGAGAGCGCCACTTCGTGACCTGCTCACCTCCCAAAGTCCCTGCCTCCAAATACCATCGTTATCGGGAACTGGATGTCAACACAGAAAATTTGGGGGGACCCAAACATTTAGTCCATAACATTAGCTCTACGATAAACTCAGCTGGTTCCAAAAAGTGGGCTTGGGAACATTTTCAGAGGAAATGCCATCTCGGCTTTGGATTCTGAAGACCCATGGTTGGGGGCCTGCACTGGGCCCCACAGGTCAGTCACAGGGGGACCTTTCACCTCATCTTCGCCCCACCCACCACCTGGCCCTCACCCCTGCCCATGGCAGCCCCTGCACAGGGATCCCCACCCAGCCCTTGATGGGGCTGCATTATCCAGGCCCAAGAGGAATTCAAGTCTCTATAGACCTTCTCTCTCAGCCGTGAGGGCAAGGAGAGCTAACAGAGGACACACAGATATAAGAGTCACATAAACTTCACAAACGTGTGAGGCGTATCATGAGTAGCTAAGGTCCAGCTGTTTGAAGATGAAATATAAAGTCAAATTATTAAACGTGTGACGTTCTAGCAGTCCACACGCACATGCACACGCGTACGTATAGAGTCACGTGTCTTTCATCTGAACAGACAGACCCTCAGAAGAGATCAGATACTGTACATAGAAACATGTCTGCTATTGATTGTGATTATATTATTGGAGATGAGCACTTCTGGGAAAAGACGGGATCTTCAAATACATCTAGCCGCATGCAACAATGTAGCCATTTATTACGATTACACATTTTGAGTAAAAACTAGAATTTTGTTTCACAGGCATTTGAGGGGAAAAAGAGAGAAAAAGAAGTACCAAACAGGAGTGACAATAGCCAGGGCTATTTTTATTCTTGGCGCTGTAACCTGAAGGTACCAGTGAAAACAGTGGTGACAGCCCAGCGAACGGGAGAGTCTGCGGCCGCTGGAGGGGCGTCTCTCTACCTGCACCCCCAGCAGAACGCCCACAGGCAGCTGCAGCAGGCCTGGGGTCTGGCTGTCGGGCTCCGGGTAGCTCCCCCAACCGCCCGAGCCTTGTGGTGCCCTCTGTGCAATGGGCACCCTCGCTCCCACCCCCAGAGCCAAACAGGCCCCGGGCCCAGAACGCGGCAGCTGCTCACCTTTCTGTATTTCTTAAGCTTTCGTCTCTCTCCTCAGCACCTAACAGTCCTCTATCAGCCGCAGAGGAATGCAATTTCTCCAGTCATTCAAAATACACGAGGAAACAAGCAAATGGGGGCACACACCTAACTGATCTGATGGGACAGGGCTGAAAATTCAGCAAGTGTTTTGAAGCTTCTGGGGCTGTCCTTTGAGTCTGGTCCCAGCTTAAAGCTTCTGTGTCAAGTTTCTGCGTGACAAACATGGGAACGCACACACACTCCCCACGCTCACACACAACGCCACACTCAAATGCACTCACACATGCAGCACTAACGTGGTCTGTTTGGAAAGCAGTGCCAGAGAAGGTGGCGGCCCCACACAGCTGTGTCCTGTGGCCTGCCCTTGTTTCAGGCCACCCAGGTCTAGTCCCTTGGCGACATCGGGAAGGAGGGCTTCATCTCACTGCTCGGTGACAATGAGGATGAAAAGTCACATTGGAGTGTCTTCACTTTTGAAAAAGAAAGGAAACGTGGGCTTAAGTCAAGTCTCCTTTGGTGAAAAAGATACCACACAACAATAGAGCAGGCTGCGTCAGAGGCTGCCCCTCTGCCATCCAGGCGGGACGCGTCCCCGCATGCTGGGCCATCGTGCATAAGGGATGACCCAGCCGACAGCAAGCGGTCAGCAGTGGTGTTGTGATAAAATGTAAATGCACCAGAAAGGTCACCGACAGAGTGATCACTACCTTTGTGCACCTTGGACCGACCTGCCATCCACGAGCATCTCTGACGACTCGAGCCATTCACAGGGCCGCTCACACCCCGGGGGCACCCCCACAGCGGCTGGCATTGTGGCTGCCAGCGTGTGTCGGGTGGCAGCAACTGCAGACACTCCTCCTCTGGCACTCAAGGCGGGGGAGGGAGGGACTGCCTGTGCCTACCTAGCTGACCACTGATGTGTCCTCTGCCATGGGAAGGGCTTCGGGCCTCTGAGCCGAGCTCCCCTGATGGTCTCTGGCCCCTCGCTCTGGGGCCGAGGTTGTGCACTTCGGGGCAGAACACACTGACCCATGCTGCGACACAGCAGGAGGCCACGTCACACAGAACAGTGACAGGACAGCCCCCACTGCATGGTGACCATAAGGAAAGCGCCGCTATGGGCCCATCTGGGACGGACACGGCCATGTATCCAGAGACCTGGTGCCCTCAGAAGGCGCAGGACTGGTCCTCTGAGACCCCCGCCCCCATCGACAGTGCTGCTGGTCTGCCTCCCACGTCATACCCACCCCAACCGCCTCTGCTGCCCCCCCCTTTGGCAGTGCCCAGAGCAATGCAACGATGGATTTGTTCACTCAGTCCACACACTTTCACCCACATCTACTATGTGCAGCTCCCCCCCGCCCACTACCCGGTCCACCGTGTGGAACGAGACAAGCAGATACATGGATCATTAGATGCCCCATCCCCTCCCCCAGGAGGAAACACTAAGAGCCTACAGAGGTGTTTGTGAAGGGCCACAGGCGTTCCCAGGAGGGACTGTGGGGAGTGGGGCCATGGGGTGGTGTCGTGAAAGGGGCAGCAATCAGCAGAGCCTCAAAGGATGGGCAGGAGTTTGACAAGAGGGCAGAGAACAATCCAGAGAGAGGGAACGGGGGGTGTAAGGGACCAAGGCACGTCCAGACGGCCCAGGGCCCCCCACGTGTGCAGGGCATGGGGAAAGGGACAAGAGCAGCAGCAGGGACGCTCACGTGAGGCTCGGGTGCTGGAGCCTCAGGAAAACGCACACTTCTTCCTCCGGTAAGTTCATCCGACAGGTACTTCCTGAGCCCCTATCGCACGTCAGGCACTGACTGCAGCTTCCATCACCAGAAGCTGCTGTCATTACAGGCAGAGCACAAAACTATTGCTGCAGCTGGGTCCTAATGCTGCTGACTGCCCGTCCACAGCTAAGGCAAATCGCCTCTTGCTGAAGCCTCCATCCGAATGAGCTGGCCTCCACGGGCACACCCTTCCTGCCCTGCCCACTGCCTCAGCATCGAATCTTCTTCAATCTCGGTCCCTCCTGCAAAGCACCCTGGGATGAGCCTCAGTCACGAAACTGATCCCCAGTTCTGGCTTGACTGTGCCACGCTGGGCATGTCCCTTTGGCGCCACCTATGAAAGAACATGCTTGCCCATCACCCTCCCTTCAATGAGTTGAGGACTGTGTAGACGGCTGCCTTCCTCTCCATTAAATACACCCGCGTGCCTGCCTATTTGTTCAGAGAGCAGCTCAGTTTACTTCCAAACCCCATCCCCATCCCCCTTTCCCAGCACAGGACCCTGCAGTTGTCTGCTCATTTATTTATCCTACAAATGTTCACTGACTGCCGTTCCAGATACAGGGGACACGGCAGGCAGACCACACTCCCTTCTCCTCCTGAAGCTTATCTCCTTTGAATCGCTGGAAAGTCTTCCTGCAGAGTCTCACACAGCAGTACCTGCACGTCCTAGGCAAGGGCTCACTTGATTCTCACATCTCTCTATGAGGAAGCACGGCAGACAGCCAGCCCAACTAGCAGTGTGTCCCAGGAAGCGCAGAGTTTCCGTGGCAGACTCAATGCCCCAGGACTATGGAAACAGCTGAGCCAGGACCAAAGTCTTCCGGCTCTTGGCCCAGCCCACATCTCCTGCTGAAGTTTCAGCCGTAACGTGCCAGCACAGGAGACACCCACAAAACCATCCCATGCGCTTGCCGGTGCTCTGGTAAGGGGACGCCCTCAGAAAGGCTCTAGAAGTTGTCTGGCTACGTCACGGTGTCCCACTCTTGGGCTGTGGGTCAGACAGGAGGACAGCAGCATGAAGGGACGGAGGGATAGCTGGGCCACCTCACTCCTAGAAACTGAGCTCAAAGTCCACGTGGCACGGGTCAGAAACATCACACTGCTCATTCCTTAGAAGTCACAGGGTCAGCTGTCACCCTCCAGACAGCGGCTCCCCCAGCCTTACCCAGGGGCCTTCAAGTCCAACAAGAAAACAGAGAAGGGGCTGCCTGAACCTCCAAGGCAGAGGCAGATGCCCGGACTTTGCCAGGAGGCCGGTGCAGCTGTGATGGCAGCCGCTCCGTGTGCATACCGGCTACTGCGGGGACCCTGACGTTTAGCTTCTATGGCCCAGTCATGACGGCCACACCCCGGGGTCCACCAGTCGGCCTCACTTCTCTGTCTGCCCCGTAAGCCCCAGCAGACTTCAAAGCCAAGTCTGTTCTCAACTCGGAATCAAATGTTCTAAACAATGTTTCGATATACAACTAATTATGCATGTGTTCTCAACCCCTTTTTAAGGAAGAGTTGTTTGATTTTAGCCAACAAAAGCTAACTGTGGACCACGGTGGGGCCGGGCGGAAAGGCGGGGCAGCCCCAAGCCTTCTTTCCGTGTGGTCGCTGTTCCCTCCGTGGGTCTGGGAACTGTCGCACACTCCCCAGGTCTGAGGAGATGCACAGACACCTGAGCTCGTCCTGTCATGGAGATGCTTGGTCCATCATTTCTGCCTTGTCCTCGGAATGCGGACGCTCACGGAGCCTGTGGGGCCCTCTCAGCCGGGACCTGATGCTGGAACAACCACCACACGAAGTTGAGACGCGAGCGTCACGCACGCCGGTCTTAGCAAAGCACCAGGGTTCTATGGGCGAGCAGGGCCACACTGACCCCTGTAAGGACAGGGATGGTGGCAGAGACCACTCATCCTCCCACAGACGCAGCGGGCGATGCGAGACTGAATCCCCGCCACCTGCGCGCCGCTCTAGAAGGTTGCAAATTATGGATTTGTTTTTCTTCTTCCTCTTGGTCTATGTGTCTATAAAATGAGCCTTTTAATTCAGCAAAGCTTGTCACATTTTCAATTTCTGTGCTAAGTAAAACAACAAAAAGTAAATTAGTGTTGCATGTGTAATGGACATTAGAAAAAAAGTCTGAAGGAAATTCTATTAAAGCCCACTGCCTGGTTACCGTGTTCTTAACATGGGCATGACTATTTTTACAGCAAAGCCTTACATTTCTCTAACAAAGGTTTGACGTTCACTAAAATGTCAGCTAAAGTTGCCAATAAACACTCACGGCTGGTGACTGGGTGGGAGTGGGGGGTGGGGAAGGCTGAGTTACACACGTTTTCATCAGTTCACAGGCAGAAGGAAAAAAATCTTCCAGTACTTAAAAACTAAAGTCAATGACGGCTGCCCAGAGCTATTTGCACTGAGGGATGGGCGAAAAAAAAAAAAAAAAAAAAAGTGAGTAATAGCAAGGGAGATATTTAAGGAAAGCAATGATTGAACTTAAAAAAAAAAAAATACTGCAGACTCAAAATGCTGGCGGCAGACTGACTGCTATTTTAACCGAAGCTGCTGATTTCTGAGAGGTCTTCTGCTTCTACATATCTGCATCTCGCAAACCCTGGGCATTGTGGTGCTGTGATAGGTGTGGCTCGCTTTGAAGTTCAAGCTCCGCGTCTGCGGTCCGTGGACCGGTCCTGACAGGGCTGGCCACTCAGAAGCAAAACTGGCCAGCTATGAAACTACCTCGTATATGCCTTATCTCTGCCGCATTTACAGGATTTACCTATCTATCCGGCTGCAGACTCTCTCATTGAGCAAGAGCCAACAGCATAGGATTGTGTTAATTAATCTACTATTGTGAGCAGAGGAGCAGCTGCAGTGGTCTCGTGGATACGTTGTCAAAAGAAAACAATGTAATGTTAAGCCTCTGACTGCATATTCTGTTACAAAGAAGGTTTATGAGAAGTTAAATTCATAAATCACAGATCATTTTTATAATAATAATAAATAATATCTGACCTTTAAAAGGAAGGTTTGAGTGTTCTTAATTTCAGCTTGAAATACGTTCTGATACACGATACCTAAGCTTTAACCCAATTCTTTGTTTTGAAAA
Organism: Rhinolophus sinicus; assembly: GCF_057876585.1. Classification (NCBI taxonomy): domain Eukaryota; kingdom Metazoa; phylum Chordata; class Mammalia; order Chiroptera; family Rhinolophidae; genus Rhinolophus; species Rhinolophus sinicus. Next base: position 80,944,991 of record NC_142508.1, on the reverse strand, counting down.
CAAACATTCCCCAGAAATGATGGGAAGGGTGGGGAGCTATAGAAATGACCTCTGACTGTACGAGATACACGCCATTGTGGTTCTAACAAAGATCAGAGCCCAAATATCAAGTTAAAAGAAAAACTTGTTGGCATGCATCCAGTGTCTCATTTAATAAAAACGCAATTTCTAATACTGTGCAGAAATGGAGAGAAAGGGGACATTCATTACGGGAAACACACATATTATTTACATGGGCTTTATCTTTCTTTATGCAGATAAGGCACAGAGAGCACTTTCTGTCTAATTAATATTCTGTGTCCCTCCACGATGCAACCTTCCCACCCCCGCCTCACCCAAAACACAGCCAGGACTCTGTGCACAGCCACCCCTGTGCTCACACAGCCAGGGAGTGAGCGAGGCAAAGGGAGGGGACCCGAGACAAAGGGAAGGACCCTGCGTGCTGGTGCTCCAGCCCAGGCAGCAAACTGGAGCTCAAGTCAGGAGGAAAACAGAAGACTTTGCAAGGAGCTCGAAGTTCAACTACGGCGAGCGGGATTTTTAGAGAATCGTGTCTTGTTTATCTTTGAGGCGCACGCATTTAAACAAACGCTGGGTACCCCCAGCAGTTCCAGGGAGAGGTCCCCTACTCTGGCTAAGCAGAGCACTCCTGCCTCGGTGCTTGGGGACATGCAGCGCTGACACGGTGATTTCCAGCCCCCATTACTTCAAAAGAATTCTTCCTAGTGCATGGCCCTTGACTTATCCCGTCTCCGCTCTCGTCGGTTTTTAAATGAAAAATCCATTTGAGAGAGAAGACAGACCAAGTGAGGACCGCTGGGAAAGGGAGGGCAGGAGACACAGATGAAGTGGGTCTGATTTGTGCGTCCCTTCCCTTTGTTCTGTAAGATCACAACAAAAGAAATCTATTTTTAGCTACGGATTGGCATTGTATTACCAGGTACAGGTATCGACCTGATCACGGGGGAGGGACTCTGGAGCCCCCCCCACCTCCCCGCCCCCAAACACTGTAGTGACATTTGCTGCAGAAGCTCACGCCCCAGGAAGCCACACTTGGACGAACAAGCTTAACCCAGAAAAATTTACTAACAGGAAACGGATGGCCTCCTGGCTTATTTGGCTCACCTCGTGCCACTGAAGGAACAATACCCCCAGAGTGCTTTTCTTTCTGGAAGCTGCTTCTCTTAGATGACATTTTAAAGGAGTTTATGGGGAGGAAAATTATTATGGAGAGGTAATTATCCAACATACCTGCCCCCAAGTGTGGACACGACTGACCACTGCCTCTCAGGAAGCTGGGCCTCAATCCCCCGAGCCACACAACTGACGGCCTCTGAAAGGCCCTGGAGCACACTTAGGCCGTAGCTGACAACTCTTCCGGTTGGATTTTGTGTATTTACACAAAATCGCCCCCACCCCCACGGGAGCCCCTGCGCCCCCACCCCCACCGGAGCCCCTGCGTCCCCACCCCCACCGGAGCCCCTGCGCCCCCACCCCCACCGGAGCCCCTGCGCCCCACCCCCACCAGAGCCCCACATGCTGACGCCCAGCCATGGCCCTGCCCGGTGAGCAGCTGGCCCATTGGTCATGGCGCTGGGCGCCCAGCAAACAAAATCTTCATTATTACCAACTTTTACATTTGTTTTCCCGAACCTAAATTCTTCACTTTAACACTTAAAAGCCCTTCTTTTCTTGTATCAAAATAAGAACTCTTCAGTGGCAACCCTGAACACTTGACATTCCCCAGTACTGTACCACAGAGAAAGGCACAGGAATTTGGGGAGCCTTAGGCCATATTTGGGAGGCAGTGGCCTTTGCATAACAATCCTGCCTTATTCCTGGGAGGAGGAGGAAAATGCCACCGCTGGCTGGCACACAGCTCTTTATCTAAGAGGCCCAAGTTGTCTACACAGCAAGGGGGACTCGTGGTGACCCTGTAAAAGTGCCACCCAAGAGCAACTCTGATCCGTGGCCCGGATTCTGGCCCCACCCTGGGTTCCGCAATGGATGTGATCAGCACATTCTCATCTGTGAAATGGAGACCTGAACAGCCGTACAGAACGCAGAAATGAAACGGTCTCTAAACAGTGAAATGCTAAGTCTGAACATTTGTGACTGACGTAAGAAAACGTGCTTAATAGGGTCTCCCCCTTGGTCATAGGATGTGGTCCCCACCAACCCTCCCACAGGCTGGTCAAAAGGATGAACGTAAAGGTTTTGTTTACTCAGCAACAAAACAATGTGCTGGTTTAAGAAGAGGTAGAATATGGGCAGAAAAGAAAAAAAGTCAGCCGTGGCTTTTATCCTCCAATAATCGGTGTTGTTCTCTCTGGTTCACAGGAACGTGAGCCAAGTAAGAGCCTTCCAAGCCTCTGACTCAGTGAACACTCATGCCGGGCACTCCCAGGGCCTCCTCACACGCGTGTGGGCTGAAGCACGCATGTGCCGTCACGAGCCTCGGACCATCAGGGGACAGAGTGATACACAACCAGCGCCACACGTACAATTTGGATTTTACTCCACCTTTTTAGTCTCTTAAACAACCTTTCTCGTTTTATTTACAAACTATCCCATATTTGTTAGGAAATTTGTAAACTAGAGAAAGGGTTAAATAAAAGAAAATGAAAATCATTTCTGATTCTACCAGCTGAGTGTGACTATGACCAGCACCTTTATGTTCTCCTTTCTCATCATATTTAAGTGTGATTAACACTCATATTCAGCTACGAAGAAAACAGAGACTATGCAGTTTCTATCCTAGTCTTCCTCTGAATATTACGACTGTATTTTGAAGTTAGTCTCCAGTGCATGACTGTCGGCGGCTACAGAACATCTATCAATGGCTGCAATGTCCTTCACGTTCCTGAGTTTTGTGTCAAGTTCCCTCTTTAATGGGGCACCACATGAGGGACAGGCCTTGTCCTCTTTAAGGTCTGGGAGACAGTGTCGTCGCCACATTTCTCAACAGCCCCAGGTCCCGAGAGAGCGGCCACTGAGTCGCTCTGTGTGCAGGGCGGGGGGCCAGTGTGCAGGGTCCTGGGTTTCCCTGCTCTCTGAGTCGGGAAACCTCAGCGAGCAGCCCTAGCATTTAATGACACTAATGCTGCAGGAACTGGAAGTGATGGATAAAGCTGAGAACGACGATAATTCAACATAAGATGAATTTAAGAGAACTATAAAAGCCAGAAGCCGATCTCCAACCAAAAGGAGACATCTTGCTAAAAACCACATTAGCGACAAACACAAACCCTGGCCACTTATCTCCTCCAACAGGAGGGGAAAGTGCAGGGAGGCTATACACCTGCAGCCTGGAGCTCACCCCTCAACCTGACGACGCCCCACCTTGCCCCTCGAGGACGGGGGGGGGGGGGAGGGGTGCCACGTGCAAGTGACCATGTGAAGAAGCACCACTGGGAGAGTCTGCTGAGACTCACACGTTTAAAACTAAATGATTTTCTTTTCGTGAATTTTTAGAACTAATGAGAAGGCGTGCTCCTTGTGTAATGAAAGTGACTGCCTCTCATCCTTACGGGGCTAAAGGGGAGAAGCAGAGCTCCAAATGCCAGTGTGGGGTCAGGGGCTACTTCAGGAAGAGCCCCACACAGTGGCTGGTGTAACGGGCCTTCCTGATGCTGGGCTTGGTGGCCCCAGTCACAGGGCAGACAGGCACTGTTCTGCGAGCCTCACCACACCCTCCAGGGGTCCTGACACGGTCAGGTGGGGACGGTCAGGCAGGGACTGCAAAGAAAGCAGGCCCAAATGTGCTCGCTAAGTAGCATTCCCCAGACCTGCCTGGGCCAAGCTGGGTCTGCCTGTCAGAAGTCCAGGTCGCCTAGGGACAGTCACCGGGCCAGAAAGGGACCTGAAAGCACAGGGCAGATCCCAGTAAGAAGGACTGAGCAGCACTTGCGGGCAGACAGATGCGTGAGGCCACCAAACACAGCCCCACGAGATGCCAGGTCCCCGCAGAAGCCCCAAAGGCACTGGTCATATTTCTGAAGCAAGACGCGTCCTGATACTTGAAGCTGCGAGTTTTATTGCTGCTGAAACCATACTTGAAAAGGAAATTGAACATACTTCTCCCTAAATCATCTGATTTATAGAAATTGAAATTGATTCATATAATTGGAGACCACTAATTATAGGAGTTGAAGAAGAACGAGTGTATGCCAAAGTTCTAATTGCTGAACTATCAAAGTTAGTCAAGATTTGTCTCAGGGAGCGGGGAAAATTGTCCTTTCCTATGCGATGCCGGGGAAGACGATGCGTGTGCTTTCTTCCTGTCTCTTTGCCCCTCAGCTCAGGTTTCCTAGGGACAGAACTGTAAGCCTGACCTTTATAAGATGTGCCGGGGAGGGGGCTTTTCTTTTTCCTTTTTTAATTATTTGGAAGGAATGTTATAAAATATAAAATATATGAGAGACACACACACACCAAGAAGGCCCGCAGTTCCCGGCCTGAGAGACCCTCCCAGAAACTGCCCCTCGCGTCTCCATCCCGGGCACGTTCATGGTCCACGCCTGGCGCTGCTTCTTCCTCCTGCCCTTGTGCACCGTCCTGAGAACCATCATTGGAGCTGATGCACAACTGTCCATCGAGATCTGTCTGGTACCATGAAGGCCCGCGTTTAGCTCAATTCCCATTTTAATTTTTGATGTCTTAACTGATACTATGACGAACATTTTCATGCATATGGGCTATCTCACACTTTGGATAAATTCCTTAAAACAGATTCCCAGAAACAGAATTACTGGGCCGGGTTTCACGTGTTACCACCCCTGACAGGTATTGACGAGGGACCGTCACAGGGTTCCAGCCACTCAGAATGCCACCAGCATTACTGGAAGCCCTGGCCCCTGTCACCCTCAGCAGCCAGGAGACTTGGTTTTTAATATTCACTCTCATTCAACAGACCAGAAATGGTAACTGACTCTGTACGTCTGTGATCTTTAAATACTCGAGCAGGTGATCTGTGCTCCCAGCCGTCAATACTTTCATTTCATTTCTTAGGAGAATCAGGGGTCCTTGCTCTTAATCTGAACCAAGGAAATGTTTGTGGAGCACTAGGGCCAAGGAGAACAAAGGCACAGAGGTGACCCTAGAAAGTGCATACGGCACAGGTAGGCTGAGCCCCTCTCACTTCCTGATGAGTGAACATGACGCCAGCCCCACAACATGACAATGTGCCTTCCCAGGGCTCGTGCTGCGTCCTCCATGGCCCCAGCCTCTCCAAGTCCACCTGTTCTGGCTACAGGACCATCAGGCTGGCAGCAGGATAAAAGCAGGTTTATAACATCTTCCTCTGAAAGTTGATTTTGCAAACAAGGTAGACCAAATTAAGAAAATAACCTGAGAAAGTGACATTAATTTGGAACAACAAAACAAAAACCAACAATAGTTTGATTTTCCACTCTACAAACCTTATAGCACTTTACAAACAAAGTAATTAATCCTTACAACAAAGAGGAGATACCCCCGTCTTTCCTGAGCCCCAGAAAAATTAACAGCCATTATACTGAGTTTCAGAGTCTTGGCTAAAGAGACCAAGAGAAGAAAGAGAAAGGGAGAAAGAGAGAGAGACAATCTGCTCCTTTCAGAGGACCACCAAGGTGTGCGTGGGTCCCTCACACATGGAGCTGAGCTTCAGGAGCAGCTGGAAGAGGTCCCCAGTGGGCAGGTGTCACGACACAGCAAAGATGAGTGGTTTCCCAGGGCTGGGGGCGGGGAGGGGGTTGCGGCTGGTAGATAGAGGGTGCAGGGCTTCTCTGTGGGGTGAAGAAAATGCTCCAAAACTGACTGTACTGATAATTCACAAGTTTCTAAAGATCCTGAAAATCACTGAGTTGCCCACCTTACGTGGGTACCTTATACTGGGAACTGTATCTCAGTGAAGCTGTGACCAACCACAAGCCCAGGCCTGGAGGGGACCAGGTGACAAGGGCAAGGAGCCCAGAGAGAGACAAAGGATGAGGGAAAAAGCGTGTGGTTGCAGAACCAAAAAGAGGGGACGCACACTGGGCAGCAGACTCTAGATTTCTGGAGCGTTCCCTCACGGTCCAACAATGTCTATGGAGTGTGTCCTGGATGAGAAACATCTGTGGTGGGTACGCTGGTGGGTGGACGGGCCGGGGACACTGGCATTCCAGGGCACGCGTCTAGGCTAGCACGACAGGGACACAGGGACACTCGGCATGCTGTGCTGTCATGGGGGGGGGGGGCCTGGAGGAGCCAGCGTGACTGCCCAGGCGGGGGATTCGAGAAGAACACAGTGGCCTCCCACACAGACATGCACGTGTACGTCCACGCACGCACACGCACCCGGGCACATACACTTACACACATGCATGTAAATTACACACACACACACACATATATATGTGTCAAGTAAACCAAGCCATTGATTGATGACTTGGGACGAGGAAGGCATGCATAACTGGGAAACCTTGGACGTAAGTGGCTGGGACCTGCGATGACCTTTTCTGTAGCAAAGGCTAAGGGAATAAACGCGTTATTCGGGACACAGAGGAAGACTGTGGCAGGAAGTCAGGGCCACTGTGGGGCAGTGACAGGCAGCCTGACTTCAGCCGACATGTTACTGTCAGAGGAGGGTGGGCAGAAGCGGGAAGAGGGAGCCCTGATCCCCACAGCCCAGCACGGACCCCCCAGGAACTGGCTGTCAGTCCCCCCTGCGTGACGCAGGGCTTTCTGGAAACCCAGAGGTGTGAACAGCACAGCACGGGAGCTGGTGGCCAGTGCTTGGCAAGTGGGGTGCTGGGCGGGGGGCGCCCGAATGAGAGTCACAGCCCCCCAGCCAAGGGGCTGACCTGAGGGATGAGATTACTGAACAGCCGGTCTGCAGGACACACGCTGCCCACCAACCACCCGTGTCTCCTTCCACGGCCTGCAGTGGCTGCGGAAGTGGATTCCAGCCGGGACATTTCCCAGGTTCCCCTTTGTGAGCCAGGGCCATGTGGGCGAGCTCCGGCCAACGGGTGGGACAAATGAAGTGGCCCGTCCCAGGTCTCTCCTTCACCCTGCGTCCTCCTCAGCCTCCCTTTCCTGACAGCTGATTTCAGGGCCCTTCCCGACCTGCCAACCATTGGAACCGACGGGCAGTCCCCTGGCCTGGTCCCTACGTGACAGCCCCCTGGGGCCAACACGGATGGGCTTTTCTGTGAGAGAGGAAAAGGGAAGCGCACGTCAGGACACCACAGTGGTCGGGTGTGTGTAACAGCAGGGCCGTCCTCACTAGTGACCGAGTCCAAACCCAGAGCTGCCTGTGGACAGGACAGGGTCTCACCCAGGCCCCGGAGGAAGGACGTGAGCGGTCAGCCCCTCGGGAAGCCCCGAGTCAGTGGCCCCCAGATGGGCAGACGTGGAGCCCAAAGAGGAGGGGCCTCAGGCAGGCCACACGCACTGACCACAGGGTTGGGGGATGGGGGACGAGACAGCGACACTAGGCTCAAGGTGGCACAACCTCTGCCCCTGCGACGGCCGGGCCTGACTAGGGCCCCGAGGGAAGGCCAGGCCCATGTGCTGCCACTTTCAGGAGCAGATTTCACGGCTGAGAGACACAGAGAAAGGAGAGAGAGAGAGAGAGAGAAAGCGAGAGAGGGAGAGAGAGGGAGGGAGAGACACAGAGAGAGGAGGAGAGAGAGGAGAGAGGAGAGACAGAGGAGGGAGGAAACATTTACTGAGCGCCTGCTCTGTGCCACACCCCCTGCTTCGGATAAGGACAGGGACCATTTACTTCTCACACTGGTCATGGGAGGAGGTACTGTCACTCCCCAGTGGACACACAGGACACGGGGCTCAGGCGCCCGCAGCTGTTGCATGGCAGCCAGGACTGAGGCCAGGCCTGCTGGGTGGGAGCCTGGGGACCCCAGGTGCTGTCTGAACCGGAGGCCCCAGACACTGCAGGAGCCCTCGCTCAGCTCCACAAGCACAGGTGGGCGGCGTGAGATGGTAAAGCCCTCCCAACCTTGAAACCTCTGCCTGAGAGCACATGAGAAGCTTAGACCGAATCAGCCAAAATGACTTCACAGCAGGTAATTCTTAATATCTGCTTCTCAGGGTCAAACACAAAACTTTCCCCTGGGGGAAAAAACCCCCAGGGTTATCCCCAGAAACCGTTCTTTTCGCTGTGATCCACCAGGACCTCACAGGGACCTCTGTCCCCCAGTCCCTGAGCTGCTGAGGTCGGGATGGGCGGGGGGGGGGGGGGGCAGAGCCGTCAGGCCTGAAGCTGCTGGTGCTGCTGTTCTTCTTTTGTTCAATAGAGTGGCTACTCCAGTCAGTGCTAGAGGAAGCACAGACTTTCATTTCTGCAGAGTAAGAAAACTATTCCTGACCCAAGTCTCTTAGAATAACAGAGGGTCCCCGAGACCCAGGGAAAGAACGACCTTTTTTACTTAGAGGATGAGAACTACCAGGAATCGCCACTTGACGAAAGTCCTTTCACTCATCAGCTGAACTCAAGGGTTTATGGCGACTGTGCTGGCCCTGCCGTCCTCGGTCCAAGTGCAGCAAGTAGGTCTCGGCTTCTGGGGGAGACGCGGCCACCGGTAGTGACAGCCCCCAGCCAAACACTACAAACACATTAGCAGGTTGCCTGCAAAGTGGCAGGAGCCGACTACCAGGACTTCTTCGGGTTGGGAGGGAGGGAGTCTGCTGAGGGACACGCACCTGAAAGGAGGCCAAGCCATCAGTTGTCACATCTTGGGAGGTTGCTGTTTTATAAAATGCATATATGTTCTACCACTTTGCAGAGGTCACTGCAGAGCACACGTGTCCCATCGGCACCCGTCATGTGTCATGAAGATTGTGCAGAACGAACGGCTCCAGGCACTGGATGTCCCTAGTGGACGCACAGACAACATCCCCGCCTTCATGAAATTCACATTCTAGTGCGGAGGCAGATAACATGCCAATAAAACATCGATTAGACAATTCCAATGGGTTACAAATACAGGAGTGATGGATGGTTAGGGACCGACAGAGTGTGGGGCACACAGGTGAGATGAGTGGTCAGGCAAAAGTAGAGAAGAGTATGACTTCATGCAGAGAGGACAGAAGTGCAAAGGCCCTGGGGCAGAGCCACACGGGAGCGCTCTGAGGAGCGGTCAGCCGACCAGCACAGCTGGAGAGCAGAGCCACAGGCCCCGTGGCCCCTGAGCCTGGCAGGCAGCTGAAGAGGTTGGCAGTGTTGCAGGAAGTTACTAGAGGCTTTTACAGGTTGAAGGTGCAATTAAGAGACTAGCGGCCCCAGTGGCCCCTTCCCATGCCCCCCACGTCCACTGCCTCCAACCACAGGGATAGGGGCAGCAGAAGGAGCCCCTGTTCCAGTTGCTTTCTAGATTCAAGTCAAACCAAGAGGACGGCTGCCAAAGGGCCCCTCATCCTTTGCTGAGCTGTGTCGCTGTCACAGCCCGAGAGGAAGGGAAGGGGCAGACCTGACAGGTCCACCAGCTGGGGAATGGCTATAAGCAGAAATCCACTCCATGACATACCCACTCTACGGTCTTCCTGCCCAGACACGCAGAGCAGGAAGCCAGCACTCAGCCACGACGGAAGATGACCTTAAGCCACATCGCGGAAATTCAAGAGCAAGTTGCAGAATCTCCAGATGTGTCATCCATGGTGAGGAAAAGAACGCGAGGGAGGGAGGGAGGGAGGGAGGGAGGGAGGGAGGGAGGGAGGGAGGGAGGGAGGGAGGGAGGGAGGGAGGACACACAGTGGAGAACCACTCAGCCACAAGAGAGGCAGTCCCGCCATTTACAACAGCATGGATGGATGTGAGTCAGACAGACAAATGCCATGTGATCTCACTTAGGTGTGGGATCTGACAAACAGAGCAAACAGAACAGAAACAGACTCATAGATACAGAGAACAAACTGATGGTCGCCAGAGGGGGGCGAAATGGATGGCAGAGGTCATCGGTGTGGGACGGACAGTAACTAGACTTACTGTGCTGGCCGCTCTGCAGGGAACACAAAGGCCAGAGTGTTACACGGTACATGTACTCCTGAGACGAATGTAATGGCACAGCCCAATTTTATCCCAATTAAAACAAAAAGGGAAGAACAGATGACGGATGGGAGGGCGGCGAGGACCAGAGAAATGGCAGGAAGCTGAGACCAGTTTAGGTGACAACAGGGAAAACCAGGAAAGAGAGAGGTGACAGAGAACACAGGTTCCACACGATGTCGTATAATTTAGTCATTCACTTGGTTTTAAAAAGCCAGCCCCTGTCCACTGTCTGAGTATTTTGATGATGACTAATGATGAATCTGGAATAGTGATTAATAAAAAACGATCCGTTCCTGTACGCTCTGATTGTAAATATCAACCTTAATTAATAGTAATCAATGTTCACAGTATGAGAAAACCCAACCTGCTCTAATGCACCACTGCACGCTTTGCTGTGGCACGTCCTGGCTGCGCGTCAGCACGCTGACCCGACGGAGTGACGAGGAGGGACAGAGACAGGCTCACCCAGGGACCCAGGTGCTCTCGAAACGTCTGCTGGCAGGGGACCAGCGTGCAGACCCAGACCCTGCGCGGGGCAGCAGGAGCCCCACACGCTGCTCAGCGTAGCCCTGCTGCAGTCCTCCGTCATCACACACACACAGCCATGAGCTGCAGGGCTGCGGGATACAGGCCTTACCTGCTAACACAAGCTGGCCCTCGTCTCCCTTTCCAGAGTCACCTACTTTTGCTGCAACATGCTCCCGCCCAGACGGGGTGACTGTCCCCTGACACCGTGCCCCGCTGTGCCTTCTTTCCTGCAGTCTAGAGGTTGACAGACTCGGCAGCACCACCCACGCTTGTCAACAAGTATGTGATGAGCACCTGCTGTATCAGACCCGTGACCGACATCCAGTCCTAACAGCCCCACAAACCACAAACGGACATTTCACATTTCACAGGTGAGATGTCTGAGATTCAAGGTCACACACATGGCACTTGGGAGGGCTGACACTTGGACCCTGGTCTGCCTGACTCCACGGGTAGCCCTCCAGAGAGGAGACGGACAGTGACAGGAATGGAGGGCAGCGGGTTAAGTGTCCAGGGAGGGCAGCAGAATGGACAGGGATGGACAGACAGGGTCACCAGGGAGGATGGGACTGGAACCAAGGCTACACGCACACCTATGGGTAGTGCCATAGGCACCTGACAGAGCTGAGTGCAGGGAGGGCAGCTGCAAAGGCCGGGAGGGGGGACAGCAGGGGCAGTTGCATGAACTGCTAACAGCCCCACTTGACGTGCAAGCCTCTGAGGCTGGAGACGATTCTGACAGAGAAAGAGGAGGAGAAAGATCTATTCGTGATGATTTCATGTTAGTCAAGTACAGAACTAAGGGCACGGACTACAATTGTCCATTTGATTATATCGATAGAGAAAAGGGTGACTGGCCCTGCGTCACCTGTGCCTGCGGGCGCATTTATCCATCACCACGCTGGACGACGGGTTCTCGCAGGAAGACTCCTCTACCACGTGGAAGCAGCCACTTATTAATTTCTGCAACAAGTGCTCAACTCCATTACTCACTTTCGAGATGGCACACCGTGTTTACATAATCGCTCTCCAGCGACGCGGCCGGTCCCCGGGCAGCGTGGTGGTAAGATAGCAGGCGTCGTTCGGACGGCGGTGTTACGTGTGCAAGTCCACGTAATTACACAGACCTGGATGCCGCGTGCCCTCTGACAGGGCACTCCTGGAACGCGGTGCCGACATGTGCGTGTGAGATGCTGACCAACAGCCTCCGTACGCTTCCCTCACCACCACACGCAAACTCCACGCCATATGGCTCATAGACATACCCCCCTCTCTGAACAGCTGGGTGAGGACCAGCCAGCAGAGGCGCTGGCAGCTGCACTGGTGCTGTTGCGGGGGCTCCCACAGGTATACACCTGAGGCCAGGAGCCGCTGCTCATCTCTCCAAACGCACCAGCCGCAAGGAGAGGGGCAGCCATCACCAGGTGTCATGTCCAACCTCCCTGGTCTGCCCGGCATACACAGGCTCATTCTGCATTTTGTAAATAAGAGATTCCAAGGTGCTCCAGGGAAGAAAGTGCTGCTCCGGGCACTGAGAAAAAGTGCTCCCCGCCCCCATAAAGGCAGCCCATTTAAAAAAATCATGGAGCTTCTCTGTTACCAACTTCTGCCTCGCGCACACCCTGACCGCTCTCTCTCTGTCCAGGCACAGCGTGGGGGGCTCAGTTCACCGCTGTCACGCTCTTTGGCAGGTGACTTAGCAGGACCTGCAGACACCTGTGACGTGCCGACGTGCTCTGTCCATGCTGCTGCCACCCCCCAGCGTCCCTCTGACCCTCCCCAGCCAAGCCCCCTCCAGCTGCCCAGGGGTCAAAGACCGCAGGCCAGGGCTCTGGGGCCACCGGGGGACACGGCAAGTCCTCCAAACGGGGTCGCTGGATGGAGTCACCAGTGCGGTCACACAGGGGCCCCTGACTTTGGTGGAATGTTCTCTTATTGCTACCTTGGCATCCTTAAGAATTCGGAACAATGGACCCCACCTTTTCACATTGCACTGAGCCCTGCAAATTACGTAGCTGGGCCTGCCTACTCACCTGCTTTAAAAGGGATGTGGCTTTCCCCTGCAGAAACCTGCCAAACACGACCTCAGCCAGGCGGCCAAGGTCAACACCAAGTGATAAGGCAGGTGACCGCATGCACCCTTGACACAATGTGATGAGAACGGCACCCACCTCTGTGGTCTCCCCCCAATCACCCATAACCCCAGTCCAACCCAAGGGAGACCTCGGGCAAATCCAACCGGAATGGCAGCCTGCAAAACCCGAATGGTCCTCCCCAAAACTCAGTCCCCAAAAACAAGGGACGTGGGAGAAACTGTCCCAGCCCAGAGAAGACCAGGGAGACAGGACAAGCAGAATGCCCACGTGGGGGAGGCGGGGCCTGGGCAGGGGACGTGGGACCCTCTGCTCACTTCTGCTGTGAACCTGAGACTGTTCTAAATAACAGTTTATTCAGAAAAAACCTAAACGTAATGTGGCGTCTTGGATGGGATCCTAGAAGAGATAAAGACGTTAGGTAATAACTAAGGAAATCGGAATAAATTAACGATAACGTATCAATATGGACTCACTCCTTGCAACAAACATGCCCTAGAAATGTTAGGGGGAAGCTGCAGTGGGGACACAGCACTGTCCTGTGAGTATCATCCTTGCATCCTTGTGTAACTTCTCTGTATGGCCAACACTGTTCTAAAATAAAAGGCTTACTACCCCTATTAAGAAAGGGTGCAGCTGAAGGTTGTGGTCCCAATGGGCCAGCGGGGCGGGGGCGGGGGGACTGCGGCACAGGGAAAGCCCCCTGGGAGCCTCCATGCTCTGCCCACTGGGAGGGGGGCGTGGAGGCCGCCTGCAACGCACCGCACTGATGAGTTTCACTCACATGATGCTTCTTCATTCCATTTCCCCCCGGTGACCACTGGGTGCAGCTGGCCTCCCCACCAGCTAAGCAGTGTGTTTCTCCAGTAAAGAGCATGTGGGAAGATGTGGGGCGGGTTGGGGACAGTCCCTGGACAGCAGAATGCGCTTGATCCCATTTGTCCCCTGCACTGAGATTGCAGGGTGGCCACAGTCTGTCTCTGGCGTCCTTGGTCACCCCGAGGACCCTCTCCCATCCCCGAGTCGGTCCATCAGCCCAAGGCTGCATGTGATGAATTTAAACCCACCGGACACCTGCTTAGGGACCTGCTTCCACCGGCGCCAGCTTGCCAGTGACGTCAGAGGTGGGGCAGGGCTAGGACTGGCTGGTAACGCTGCCCTGTGAGGACAGGGCTTATCTGCGAGCCGGAGGGTGGGCAGCAGGGATCCGGCAAAGCTCCAGTGTGCGGGCGTCTCCTGCCACTTTCTTTACTGTCATGTTTATGTTTGGAGAACCGGCTTGATGTACAATACTGCTTTGGGGGCCCAGTGAAGACGTGCTTAGACCAAATGTTTCTGTCCCCCCAAATCCGTATGTTGAAACCGTATCCCCATGGTGATGGTATTTGGGGCGAGAGCCTCTGGGAGATGATTGGGTCATGGGGGTGCAGCCTCAGGACCGTGACTAGTGTCCTTATAAAGGGACCTCAGTGAGGCCCCCCTCCCTTCCTCCCTGTGAAGGCACAGAGAAGGAGCCATCCACGGACCAGGAAGCCCGTCCTCAAGACGCCAAATCGGCCAGTACCTGATCTTGGACATGCAGCCTCCAGAACTGGGAGTGACAAGTGTTGTTGTTCAGACACCAGTCTACGGCATTTTCTACAGTAGCCTGGACAGACGGAGACAGGAGGCAACACCGCGCTGCAGGAAGTGGGTCCCCAGCGCCCCCCACGGCCCTGAGTCGCGGTGTCTGGGCCGAGGTCTGACCAGAAGCCAACCTCTGTCCCTGTGCCAGGAACTCTCCCACAAAAATGCTAGTGCCTTGGCGGCCAAGTCCCAGACTCCAACGCGTGCACTTTGTCGAGGAAAGTGGCCCAGATGGCGCTAGAGGCCGGTGGCACAGGACAGAATGAATCACCTTCACAGATTCAAAGCGACAAGTCTTCCCCGTGGGCAGGACAAAGACAGGCAAGAGCCCGGGGCCCTGCCTTCACACACTCACGCAGAAGTGTTTGCTGAAACAGCCAAAGGAAATGTCCGGCCACAGACGAATGGAAACACCAAATGTGGTCCATCCACACAATGGAATATTATTCAGCCTTAAAAGCGAAGGACATTCTGTCACAAAGTGGACGGACCTAGAGGACACAATGCTGAGTGAAATAAGCCAGTCACACAGGACAGACACTGTATGATACTGCTCACCTGTGGCACCGACCGCGAATCCCCAGAATCATAGGGACAAACGGTAGGAAGGTGGCTGCCAGGCTGGGGGAGGGGAGGGGAGTTGCTGATTGACACATAAAGGGTTTCGGTTTTGCAAAATGAAAAAAGTCCTGCAGATGGTGGGGATGGTGGCAGAAGGACGTGAACGCACTTATTGCCACTGAACCACACACCTGAAAATGGTTCACATGGCAACTCTTCCGTGTCTTTGGCCACAATGTTTTCAAGAGGCTCCGCCACGTGCCAAGCCAGGCACTGCTGTGGGTGCAGCCGGTCAGCATGGACACACAGAGGCCCTGCTCTCGGGGAGGCCGCACCAGCAGGGGAGGCGACAAGAGGACACGCAAACCAGTAACAGGAAGCCACACAGAGCTTCCCAAAGGCCTCACAGGTGACAACACGAGCAATGCTCTCAGACAGGCCGGAGAAGGGGTATCTCCTATCAGGGGTCATGGAAAGGCCACCTGAAGGAAGGGACGTGGGAGGTGAGATCTGCAAGATGAGATGGAACCAGCCACGGCAGTCAGCGTCCAGAGCACACCTGCGACAGGACAGACAATGCGAAGGCCACAAGGGGCTGGCTGTAAGGGCTGAGGACAGAGAGGAGGTAAGTGGACCTCAGCAGTGAGGCTGGGGAGTGGGCGACTCTGGGGCTGGCTGGCCAGGGACTGCAGGCCACGCGCAGTGGGAGGTCACTGGCGAGCTCTAACACGAAGGGGACGGAGGCCAGCTGTTGCAGTGGCCACTCCCACCTTGGGCCAGCAGCACCACTCGCCCCACCATCCCGGACAGCCCCCGTCATCATCACACACCTCCCGTCCAGGGTCACCTCTCAGGGTTCCGGTAGGTTCTACCCCAATTTCCTGAGGGGCCACAGCTCTCCAAGTTGGCCTGTCAGCCTCCACAGGCCTGCTGTGCCTGGTGAGAAACAGTCCTGGCTGGGACCCTGCTCTCCCTCCAGGCACCGCCCTCCACCACCAGTGGCTTCCTGTCCCCGCAGTTTCCAGGACCCTCCCACGGTTCCCCCACCAGGGCACACATCTTGGAAATGATTGCATTTCCTCCAACACAAACCAGAAAGGCCAACTAGAGCCAAAGCACCCAGCTTCACAAACTTCTGGTAGTGCTGACAGTGGTTTCCTTGCTTCCTCGATTTCCAGGAAGATTCCCGCCCCCGCCCCCGCCCCCTCTTGGTGGCTGGCCTGACCCAGCACGTGCTGTCCCGACATGTTTCCTTTCTGGCTTTATGAAGTGGCTAGCAGCAAAAGAGTTTAAGTTTCAGGAACGGGCGAGTCCCATGCCGTGTGTACACCGAAGCCGTGAAATGCCGTTTGGTCCTGAGCTGCTCAGGGGCCCAGGCTTTGACCAGATGGACCCCTCAACACCGTTCTGAGGTGCCTGCCCTGTGGTGAGCTCAGAGAGGCTCCCCTCCAACCCCCAGGTACGCACCCTAGATTCCACGGTGGCCGCAGAACTTGGCCAACTAAACCCAAGGGGTCCTGCAGCCCTGGCAACAGGGATGGGAGACCCCACAGCAGTGCTCTGAGGGTCTGGGAAAGGGGGCGGGGTCAGACCCTGCATTGCCCATCCCAACACACACGGGGCAAGCACATACGGTGCACACATGCCAGCACACACATCCCACTGACACATGCGTCAACACCAACACAGACCAATGCAGTGCCCACACACAACCAACCGCACACCACACAGCCTGACACCATTACCTACATCTCAACACACGCACCCTGACTAATACATGTGAACATGCAAACAGGCATCTCCCAAAACCACACAGCCACAAACACACATCTGCGTACCCCAACACCACATCCTAACGCACACCCCAATACTCATAGGCACATGCCGACATTCACATCCCAGCCCACCCTCACCTGTGCACACCTCAATAAGCACACCCAGTGCATGCACAGCCACTTCCAAAGCAAAACACCCGCAGCCCAAAGCACACCCAACACACACGTACACACACACACACACACACACACACACAAGCACACGCCACACGTGTGCCCTCAGCAACCTACATCCAAACGCCAGAGCCACCCTGCAGATACTCACCCAGCAGCCAGAACAGCACGACCAGTACCTTCATATCGCAGCACAACACGCAGACAGACGCACAGTCACAAGGAGGGCTCCCACCTGGCTCCGGGCAATCTGAACCTGCTGGTCCCTCCCCCATGACAGCAGACTCCGCCCCCATGACAGCAGACTCCGCCCCCATGACAGCAGACTCCACCCCCAGCTGAGCTGCACTTTTCTGGGCGCCTGTCCTGGGTGTGCCCAGGGTGGAGTGACAGCCCAGAGCTTCCTGCTTGGCCCGGCCAGTGGGAAGTGGCTGCTTGTTTCAGTGTTGATGCCACAAGGCATGACACAAAGAGCTCAGAGCCCGTCTGGATGCTTCCAGGTGGCGGTACCAGCGAGCCTCTGCCTCGTGTCCGACGTCTGCCACCTCCCAGGACCTGCCTGCAAGGGCAGCACGTAAACGACGCTAAAAGGGCCGAGGGAAATAGAGGCTCAGGCAGGCTGGCACAGGAAGTGAGACAGACCCACCAGGCCCTGCTTCTGGGCCCCCATCCTGCGTGGGGCCACCAGGGGCCACTAGGGAGGGGCTGGGTGGTCGGGGCCAGCGAGGTGAGCCTGGAGCCTGCCCTCACGCCCTGTGAGGAGCGCCCACTGCCCCGGCTCAGGGCAGCCCCATGTGCTGTGGTGGGCTGTCCGGCCAGCCACATGTGCCACAAAGCTCCAAGCCCCCCAGTTTTGCATCCTGCTCCCTTCCCAGCTTGAGGGGCCTGCCTCCCCCAGGAAGAAAGCGATTTCCACTCTGGCTCAGAGCAGGGCGAGGGGACAGCTAAGCCAGAGGCTGAGCGGGCGTTTGCTTCCCTGGAGTCGCCTTCCTCGGGTGACCGAGGAGGTTCCTTCACCCTTCCAGGCTCTGGGTCAGCCTCCTGTGCATCAGTGTCACTCCATTAAGGACGGGTCCAGGCTCCCCAGGCTCTGAGCTTCTGGAGGCGGCCACGTGTCTCCATTGAGCTTCGCGTCCCTGTGCCTCGTGCTGGGTGTTGAGAACCCACTCAGTAAGCATCCTGTCCTTGAATGAGTGAATTAGTGAATTAATGAATGAAGAAACCAGTGAGTTTGTAATGAAGGGCCTGTGAAGGGACAAATGCGTCACCCAGCAGCTAGGTGGAAGGGAGCCCTGAGGACAACCCGCGGGCGTGCGGCAAACACTCCTGCGCTGCCCGCCTGCCACCAGGACCTGCACCTCAGGAAACAAGTGTGCAGATGATGAGAGAGATTCCAGTGAAGAAATAAAACCAAAGCAAGTCCCATCATGCTTAGCGGTAGGGGTTTGGCTAAATCGGTTTACTGATGCAGATTTTTTCCTTTGCTCCTCTGTATTTCTATATACTCTAAGAACATATTATCTGTGTGAAGGCTTATCTAAAGAGCATAGTTGTTAGTTTAGAGCAGGACTCTGCAAAAGACAGCCCATCCTTCCAGGGCCAAATCTGCCTGTCACCTGTTTTTGTAAATAAAGTTTTACTGAAACACATGATGCCCTTTTATTTATGGCTTTTGATGGTGACCACATGACCTGCAAAAGCCTGAAAAATTTATTATCTGGCCCTCTACAGAACAAACGTCTGCTGATCCTGTGACAGAACATTCAATGCCAAAAATACATGACATACAAGGTCAGACAATTAAGTTCGCAAACTCATCCTAGAAAAAGTGCTGCACACCTCACTGCTGAATATCACTATGGTCACCTTCGAAGGACTCCCCTTGGGAAGCTATGCACCAATGCCAGCACCTAGTCCACCCTTCGAAGCAATTTTGGAACTCTTTTTCTGGAAGGGCCATCAGAGCTGTCGTCATATTACCCTTGATGTCCTGAGTGTCATGAAAATGTCTCCCTTTCAATATTTTCTTTATCTTCAGGTAAAGAAAGAAGTCATTGGGGGCCAGATCATGTGAGTAGGGAGGGTGTTCCAATACAGTTATTTGTTTCCTGGCTAAAAACTCCCTCACAGACAGTGCCGTGTGAGCTGGTGCATTGTCGTGATGCAAGAGCCATGAATTGTTGGCAAAAAGTTCAGATCGTCTAACTTTTTCATGCAGCCTTTTCAGCACTTCCAAATAGTAAACTTGGTTTTCTGTTTGTCCAGTTGGTACAAATTCACAATGAATAATCCCTCTGATATCAAAAAAGGTTAGCAACATTTTTGCAACAAGTTCACGAACTTAAATGTCAGGCCTCATATATTTAAGTAGAAACTATGTATTTAAGCAGAAATTGGTGCAGCATGATCCTTTTTCGTTAAATAGATTTTAGGTGCATGAAAGGTACTGGGAGTTATGTACTAAAAAGTTCAGAGTGGTCATCGCTGAGTGCTGGTGGGCACACGTGTATTTTTAATTATTGCTATTTATCTGTATTTTCTAAATGCCCAAGATGAACAAGAATTACAGTAAGAAAAAATAACTTATGAAACAACAACAATAGCAACAAAGGCAGTAAACATCCCCTAGGAGGGGGTCAGTGGTCAAGGACATTCCAAGGGGGGGGAGTGAGGCCCCAGCTGGGGAAGGACACAACCTGCCAACAGGAAGTCACTCATGTCACACAGCAGCTTTGCTGAGGGATCACTTCCATTTTTCAGGGCAAATCACGAAACTAAAACACCTACTATAGCAACAAATCTACCAAAATATATTTGGCAATGAAGAGAAAGATGTATCTGTCTTGGTCTTCAAGGAAACAACCATGCACACATTTTATGTCCAACTAAACATAAGCAAGTTGGAAATTTTCCAGAATGCCTCTCAAGATGATTGCAGACAGCCAAGGGTGTCCACACCGGACGGCAAGCTAAGTGAGGGGCTTCAGGGCATGATTTTAATGAAGAGAAGAGGGCACCACATTGGGACCTGCTCCACCGGACGTCAAATGGCTTTCGACCTACAGTCAAACAAAAGGAAAGAAACGGGCATCTGCCTAAACTCCTGTCCAGCAAGTTTTCTCAGCAAGAGAAAGAATGGATTCCTCTGTGGAATGTTCTGGACCAAGGCACGAAGTAGAACGTATCGACGTTTCCCAAAGTGTGCCCTGCTTCCCAGAAAAAGCTGGAAAACAACCCTCTGCCCCACCTTGAAAGCAAGTGACCAAGCATTAAGCGCCAAGCCCCATCACCCACTCCTGACAGCGCTGGGCTAGGCACCCCCAAGAGGAGAGCAAGCCCTCCCGTTGTGTGGCACAGTGGGCAGCCCAGCCAAGGAGTCAGCTTGCGCTGTGTTTGTCATTTTTCTCAGACACATGCCACATGTCACACAAAAACCCCCAGGCTCACAGCAACGAAGAAATGGGGCCCATGAGAAGCCAGGCCCTGGACAACCTTCCCTGAGAGGAAAAGGCCCCGAGCCGAGCTCCTGAATTCCGCCCAGCCGCCCCAGCTTGGGCACAGCCCGCTTTGTGCCTTGGCCCACCGTCAGCCAGCTGCAGAGAGCGTACAGCCACGCACTGCTGGGGCTCTGCAGCCTTTACTGGAGTCGTGGACTAGAGAAAGGACGGTGACAAACCTCTGCTTAGCTCAGCCGTGTTTGTCACAAGCCAAGCCACCCAGTTCCCAGTGCTGTGTCCCCAGCACCTTTCAGAGGCACAGCATTCATTTCTCACATTATGCTAAAAGCCCTGCTATGCCAGGGCCGTACCATGGACTAACCATGGCAGTCCTGGTGGGAACAGCCCTGGCTGCCTCCCACCTTTGCGCCCACAACATACCAGGAGTTAGGTGGAAACAGTAAGCAAAATGCAATATAAAATAAAGAAGTGGAAATACAGCCCCAGGAAAGGGAGTACTTCCTGACAAAGCCAAACCAACCAGACCTGGCTCAGAATGAGCTGGCGAGTCCTGGCGGAAAGAAAAGCTACATGCAAACTGGAGGGGGCAGGGGGAACCTGTGTTAGCTGCGTCGTTCCCAGAAGACCCCCCAGCCTTGTTCAGGTGCCTGGATGCTCAGGTTCTGCTCAAGAAAAAAGCCCCAAACCTCTGCCCAAGTCCTGTTCCCCTGAGCTATCTAGGAGAGCCCATGCTTTCTGAGAAGGCCTTTCCAGATGGTGCCTGGTGGCAGTGGTGCCAAACTCCACAGCTTAAGTAAATGTTGCTGCCGCCCCGTCCTGCCAGGAAAAGGCAAGGGGGACCCATGGCTCCTCTCAGCTGCTGCAATGCTCAGCTCCCGGGGAGATCTGACAGCCCCCACCAAATGCCCACACCCTGCTGGAGAGCCCCCTCTCCTCTCTGCATCGCAAGCCTCGCTGAGCCCCTCCTCCTGCCTCCCCCTGCCAGCCTAGTCCACAAGGGCGGGGGGACCAGCCTGTCAGATGCCAACAGAGGACAGGGAGGCAGAGGGAGGCGAGAAACCCAGAAGGGCAGCAAGCAGGCCCAAGGGTCGCAGATGGCAAAGGTTCCAGCCCAGTCATCACGAATTTGGGACGTTTGCACAAATCCAATCTCCGGGTCTCTGCAGGTGTTTCTCCACCCCCACCATCAACACTCCAAAACAGCTCGGCAGTTAAAGGGGCAAGCTGCGCACTCGGCTGACCCCACAGGCTCAGAACGTGCAAAACGCAGCCCACACAGCTCCTTCCCAGCGTCCCCCCTGCTCTGCGTCTCAGGAGCTCCAAGTGTCCCCACAGCTGCCCTCCAGAATCCAGTAGACTCTTGGGGGCCAGTAAAGCGGGGGCTTGTGAAAGCTTGCCCCTGCCCCCCCTTTTGAGACACCAGGGCCACCTACCAGAACCTCCTCGCAGAGACAGGAGACCTAGGAAACAGCTGATAGGTGTGTGCGGCAAGGGCGCCTTCATGCCTTTACCCACTCAGGAGGGCACTCCCATGAGCAGGGCTCAAGCTTAACGCCAAAGAAGGGACTTGGGTCAGCAGGAGGCCCCCACGCTTGGGCTGCCCCCCAACCAGAAGCGGCCGCCAGCATCCCCAGTGACCTAAAGGCACAGCAAGCAAGTGCGTGAAAGGTGGGCCCTGGGAGCTCACGGACCTGCTTTTGGCCACATGACCTAGCGGAGGCCACTCCGTGGCCCTGTGCAGAGCACACGCTAATTGCAGCACCACTGGCCTGCGGTGGTGGCCCAGGCCTGAGCCCAGAACCTCCCACCTGGGTCCGTGGGGCACACACAGTCCCACGCTCTGCTTTGAAGACAGACTGTTGGGTTCTCGGCCTCACCCACGGGACCGTGTCCTCAGCTAATCTGCGTCTTTCACCCACCATTAAATTTAGATTTAAATGAGCGTTTCTGGTGCTCGCGTCAACACAGTACAGGAGGGCTTCTTGGAGCTCTCTGGGCAGGAGCCTGGAGGGCCACACGGCCACCTATGCGCATCCTGAGGCTGGGCAGAGGGGGGCAGAGGGGCTACAGGAAGGTGACGCTGTAGCCACCTGTCGAATTCCTCGGCCACAGAACGGTGTCTGGACCTTACAGGACGGTGGAGGAGGCTTTGCTTCGGGCCTTTTACATCACACGCCCAATGTGAAGACGTCCAGCCAGTATAATTCCTGCCTCTGAAAGACTCAGTGACAGCGTGGGGCAGCCCCGTTGGAGTGGGGTGTAGAGCCGAGAGATGGCAACAGCCCCAGAGTGGTACTGAGTGTTCCCCAATTACGGTCTCTCCGAGATCATCAAAGCACACGAGCGAATAGACGCTTAGAAAAAGGAGTAGGTGTCCAGCCCCCAGGACAGGGAGGTGTGACTCAGCGTCCGAGGGCTTCTCTAGCCCAGTTCCAGCAACAGGACCCAGTGTGCAGGTGCCACAGGCCCAGGGGAAGGTGACAGACCCTCCCCAGGAGTCAGCCCCCAACCCCACGTCTGCCAGGGCCCAGCCTGGGCACACGGGCCCAGCAGCCTCCCTGTGTACCAACGCGGCGGCCGCCTGCACACACTTCCAGGCCGGGACGAAGAGCGGCTTATGGCACTGGGTTTTAACAGCTGAACTTTTAAAAAGTGCAGCTTTTCCTCTCACTGAACCAGCAGCTCCCAGATCAGGGGGTGGGGGCATGAGCCGGGAGGGGGGCAGGAAAAGGGAGCCTTCCACGGGCGTTTGATTTGCAGGGAACTTCAGACCATTATCTGCTCGAAAGGTCCCTCTGGGAAATGAAATACTCTTCCTCGTTTGTCACCCCAAGTTTACTAATTTCAAGTTACTGATTTCATCTTTAAGGGAATGATTTGTTTTCCTTTCCTTTTTCTGTTTCATAAAAATGAAGGAGTCTATCTATAGGGGACACAGAACCGCAGTGACAGACTGGGTAACAAATTCTAAGTGCATTTGTAAATGGGATTATTGTCTTCCAAAATTGTGCTCAGCCAAGAGATTAGCTGCCACAGCCCCCGCCTGGGGGGCGGGGGGGGCGTCCCCTGGTCCTTTTAGTCCCCTGCCTGGAGGCGCAAGGTGCTTGGACAGGACCAGCCTGACCAGAGGAGAAGCCTGCGAGGCAGGTTTTCCTGGAAGGGCCTGGAAACTCTCCCTTCCAGCTTCCTGTGCTGAGTCTGGGCTGGGCAGCGCCCCTCCTGCAGCCAGCCCCCTGTTGCTGCAGCCATCCCCGAGCTCCAGTATAAAGTTTGGCTTTTGCTGCAGGAAGCAGCTGGGCCAAGCAACCAGCGAATGATAATGACCTCAGAAATCTGCTGTTCGCTCGGCAACAATAGGGTGCTCAGTCTACTGGAAAATTGTGTTCATCAGCTAACTCTGCTCAGTTACTAATTGACATTGCCAAATATTTTAAGAACAATTGGAATGCACAAGCAAAAAAAGAAAAAAAATGAAGATCTTAATCCTCAGACTTAAATTTTTTCTTCTTCCTTTTCTTCCCCCCTCCCCCACTTGTGGATGCCTGCATGTGTTTGTGTGGGGTGGGCTGTGATTACCACTGGGGGGGGGGGCAGGGAGGAGGGTCCCTGTGAGGAGGACGGAGAAGAAAGAACACAGAGCGTGTCACTACCAGCTGATGCACATGCAGGACCTGGACGCAGGAGGCCAGGGGGTTAAGGTCAGAGGCCCAGTCCAGGACGGAGACCCCGCATTTCAGGAGTGCAGCTCAGGCAGCAACAGGAGAGCGCAGGGCTGCGAGCCCCACTGATCAAACCAGGCCTGAACCCTCAGACTATGACATCAGCAGTAACAGAGTTAAGGGCGTTTTCTCCGTGCGTCGCTCCCTGGCTACCCATTGATCGTGGAACTTGGCCGACTTTATTTAATGAACAGAGGGTCAACGCGTTCACTTACCCCTTTCCCACCATCAACACTTCAATTAGCCCCTCTCCCAAATTACAGGACTGCAGAAGGTAAGTGCCCTGCTGGATATAATGAACAGTGTCGTTTCTTAGTACATTAAGTTTTAATTATTCCGAGCGAACTGGAAAGAATCAGAACTTTGGTCGTCGGATCCCAGCAGAGTGTCAGCTGAGGTTTGAGGGAGAGACGCAGAGATCAACGCCATCAGAGCGTCTGCATGCGAGCCAGAAACGAGGGAGCTCCAAACAGCCGCCCGCTTTCTAAATGTCATAAAAGAGTAACATTTATAAGCTGCTGCTTCCAAATCGTCTTCCCTTGCATTGTACATGGAGGCAGAAATGACCTCCACTACCGTGTGAAATCGCTGGTAAGTCAAATAAACAACAGCAACAAAACAAAGGGGAAAGATGAGGACGTGGTCTGTGCGACTAGTTTTGTCCATTTTCTGTTAGAAAATATGACTCTCAATTTGTCAAAGGTCCTAGTTTGCGCAGTTGATTTGAAGCTTGGTTCTCAGCAGTTTGGGGCCAAGAACAAACGCGTTTTCTGGTTCACTGGAACCATTTTCACATGCTCACTGATTCAAACATTCTTTTGCTCACATAACAAACAGCTGCATCCCACATTAGCCTAGCCAGTGACAGTCGCCCATCTCGGCAATAACTGTTTGATTGCAAACTTGACCCCTTCTTCGACTCGGTCTGAGCAAGACATTTTTAAACAGCCACTCGGTTCCCAATCCTCCTTTGCAAAGAATTACATCAGATAACAAAGGACGCCTCTGCCACTCATTGTAAGCCTTCTTCTGCAGATCGGTTCTAAGAGGCTCTCTGTAAAAAGGGTTTTTATGATGAATTCACAACTACTATCATGTTAAGAGCAGCGATTTATAAAGAAGAATTCATTGGTTAAGATCTGAAAAAATAGTTTCTCAGGCCCTACTGACCCAGTTTCCAACAAAAAAAGAATCAAGTGATGCAAATTAAGTTTTGCGACATTGTTATGCCGTCTGAGAAATTTGTAAAACCGTGTTTTGCAGTCATTTCTTAATAGAAGCCTTAATAAGTACTTCTTTCTTTACTTAAGGGCTTAAAGATTTTTTTCCTCCCCTTCAACCTGCAGGTTTCTCTCTACCAGGTAATAACAAAATACCTATTGTGTCAAAATTTTTTATTTAAATGCTTATTTTAATCGCACTTTGTACAAGTCATACTTGTTGGAAATAGAGGGAAGGCTACCCAGATTTGGTTAAAGGTCCTAATCCCAGGAAAGCCTCAGTGCCCCAGCCTGCAGCTGACTTGGGCTCTATGTTGGTATGCCATCCATTTTCTTACTTAGCCAGAAAATTATGAAAGGGTCTAATTTGAATATGAAGAAAACAAAGAAGTCAACCAGAAATGAAAGAATCAGTCTTCACAATTGTAAAATACTTCAATGGGGGAAATAGAAGTGAGAAGATGACCACAACTCGAGTGAAATTCTCCTTTGAGTCCTAAGCCCCCTTGGTTCTTTTAAGCAGAATGGGTGTTTTCAACAGAGTATTTAGACACGGAAACAACAGAGACAGGACTAGCATAAGGCTATCACTTGGCCAGAAGGTGAGAGAAACATGGAAAACGTGTCATCAGTGAGCTGAGCATTTGCTGTCGCATATTCTGCTGAGACCTCTGCATTTCCTCAGGTCTGGGAGAGGGGTGGACATCTGTCAAGGCTACCTCCACATCACCCCAAAACTTGGGCCAGCCGCTTTGCTCTCTGCTTTCTGCTCCTTAAAGGTCCCCAATCCAAAACATCGAGACGACACTTCCCAGAAGAGGGGACCTCTTCACGGGAGGCCGGAAATAGTCCCTGGTGACAGTGGGACGCCTGGCACTTGGCTGCCTCGGCACAGAGGTCCGTTTTCACAGTTGTAGCTGTCAGGCGGTGAAACTTGAAAACCCTGCCCTGGCATCTAGTCTGCTCCATGGAGCGGCCACTCCCGGCAGTGCGGCCTCCCCTCCCTCCAAGGCACTCAGGGTCCTCTTGGACTCTCCGAGTGTCTCACCAAAAATAAATCACACACGAGTGTAGGGCTCCAGAGCAGACAGTGTGTTTCATGGGTACTGAAGCAGCGCGGTATTAAGTGCTATTGGAATCTCTGGAATGTGCAGTTCACATTCATGTGTGTTAACAATTCTTTACTGGTTTGTAATCAGCCGGCAGGCTACCACTTTATTTTAGCACTAATTTTGTCCTGGAAGAGGGTGGACTGACGCATGACAATAACAACAGAACGAAACTGGCATCCGCTTAGTAACTGCAGCCGTGGACTGCCTCCAATATGGAAATATTTATCGAAACCCAGAAGGGGGGAAAAAAGGAGAAGAAAAAACTTTTTAAAAATGACCCTCCACAGTGAGCTGCCACCTCCTTAACAGTGAGCGACGCAGCCTCGAGGTGCCTCAAACCGCCTTTCATTTTGCAGCCTTAATGGCTGATTGCAGAAATCAATGTTGCCGTTAGTAACCGGGCATTTGTTATGGCATGACTTCCTCTGTTAGGCTGCAGAATGATTACAGCATTAGCGAGATGCTTTCTTTACAAGGGGCTAGAGATACAACTTTCAATTTAGTATCCATTAGTCCGGGGCCCTGGGAACACAGGTGGAGGGGACCGCTTACCTGCTGTTAAGTAGCAACTGAAATTTAGCCATCCTAGAATCGTGCGGGTTTTTTTGTTTTGTTTTGTTTTGTTTTTTCTTCAAACTGGGCCAGGAAGCTTCAGCATTTCACAGACATTTTGATGACAGATTTTCTGCTTTGCTATTTTAGACCCCCAAGCTGTATCACCCATGGAACACAGTACAATTTAAGACATGCAGTCGTGCATCTGTGTTTCAAACCTCAGTGCTTTCCCAAAGTGGCAAAGGAGGGTGGCATGGTTCTTCAGGTCAGAGGAACCTGGCAGGTGAGCCACACTACAATTTTGGAAGGACACAGGTTTGGTCTGGGGAGTGAGATGGGGAGTCCAAAGGAGAGAATTACGGGAATCTACTCGGGGGAAAGATGGCGACGGTCTCAACTTTCACGTTCACGTCCAGGACGAAGCAGAATGCCAGCTCCCAAGTCTGGACAGGAGGGTACGGCGAACGGGGTCAGGGCATGAAGTGGGGCGGGCAGACAACTGCCGGGGGAGGGTAGGCCACATCCCACTGGCCATCTCTACCACACGGGGGAGGAGGGTCAGCTGGCTCTCCTGGTAGCCAGTATTGACGCCAAGGCCAAAGAGGTGAAATGACAGGGCAGAAAGGCAAGGTCCACACCTGCCATCGAGCCCCATGAGCTCGGACCTGACTCTGCAGAGCAGCAAAGGCCCGCGCAGAACCAGGCACCTGGGCAGGAGGCCCTGATGCCAGCTGCTCCTCCCCCAGCCGCCCTGGCAACCTACCTGAGGAGGATGGCGAGGAAGGGTGCGGGCTGTCCTCCTGGGCACTCCCGGTCTGGGAGAGCCCTCCGCCAACCCCACTCTCCTCGGTGACGTTCGAAGAGCCCGGCGTGGTAGAGCGGCTCACCGACTGGGACTCCTGGTCACTCCCCGAGCCGCGCCGCTCGTCCAGGCCCACCTGCAGCCCGTCCTCGTCCCCCTTGCGGTCCCGCTTGTGGACGCGGGAGTGCACGACCACCTGGTGGTAGGTGCGGAACACGCGGCCGCAGTCGGGGCACTCGGTGGGCTTCTCCTTCACGCTCCCCGGGCCCTGCAGGTTATAGTCAAGTGCCTGGTGGAGCCCGTGTGACAGAAAGTCCCGGCCACCTTCCAGAGGGTCCAGCTTGGTTGGCAGGTCCCTCTGGGCGCCCACCTTCGTGCTGTGACCCAAGTCCGCAGGCACCTTCTGCTTGGAGCCGTCTGCTCCCACGAGCATGTACTCCCGCTTCTCCTTGTCAAACATGACGCTGGCGTTCGCCAGGGGGTCTTCCTGGCCGCGCTGGAGCTGGTGTCCCTTAGACAAGAAGCCGTGGTCCACGGCCATGCCCCTGGCCATGAGCTGCCAAGCCTGGTAGCTGTTCACGGGGTCCATCTCGGCAGCTTTGGCAGCGGCCTGCAACCGCTCGATGCAGCTGGACTTCAGCGGTGGCACCAGGTTGAGGCAGCCCAGGAGGGAGTGCTTGTCCCCCTCGGGGATGCCGTGGGCCACGCCGGCGATGGGGGACAGCAGCTTCCCCAGGACCTCCTTGTCCTTCCCGGGCAGCTCCCCCTTGCCGTAGAGCTGGCTGGGCTCGCTCAGGCCGGCTTTGTCTGGGGCCAGGAAGCCGCCCTGCAGGCAGGACAGGTACCTGGAGTACAGGTTGGCGTGCGCCTCCTGGGCCATGGCGCCCAAGGCCACGGGCACCTCGGCGTCACTGGGGGACTTGCTCTTGGCCGACAGCTTGTTAAGGTGCACCTTCATGTGGTTCTTGAGGAACCAGGGCTCCTTGAAGCGCCGGCCGCAGATCTGGCAGCAGTGCTCGAAAGAGTCCTTGTGCTTCCGCATGTGGCCCTTGAGGAACCACGCCTGGCTGAACACCTGGCCGCACACCTCGCAGCGGAACTCGCTGGCCGCCTGCTCGCCGCCGCCGCCGGGGCCCTGGCCTTGCGCGGACTCGGCCGTGATGTGCGCCTTCTCCACGTGGCCGATGAGCTCCTCCTCCTGCGAGGCGGCGAAGTCGCACAGCGTGCACTTGTAGGGCTTGTGCAGGATGCGGACGTGGCGCTCCCGCTCCTCGCGCTTCCTGAACTTGCCCTTGCAGAAGGTGCAGCGGAAGCCGGCGGCCGGGGCCGCGGCGTCGTCCTGCGCGCTGGGCGGCCTGGGCGCCGGCGCCGGGTGGGCCGGGTCCGCGCCGTGGCCGGGGGGCGGCGCCGCGTGGCCGGCGGCGGGCGGCGCGGGCGGCGCGGGCGGCGCGGGCTTCAGGTCGGGCCGCGGCTGCAGCAGGCCGCCCTTCAGCTGCTTGTCGCGCAGGATGGCGCGCTCCTCCAGCTCGTGCAGCAGGCGGTTCTCCTCGCGCACGCGCCCGCGCCCCTTGCCCAGGTTGCCCAGCTTGTGGGTGCGCAGGTGGATCTTGAGGTTGCCCTTCTGCGCCGCCCGGTGGTCGCAGTAGGGGCACTTGAAGGGCTTCTCGCCGGTGTGCGTGCGCATGTGCAGGGACAGGATGCTGTTGAAGCGGAAGCGCTTGCCGCACAGCGGGCACGGGTACTTCCGGTTCTTGCGCGCGTCGTCCTCGATGTCGCTCATTTGCGACATGATGCCCAGGTTCTGCCCGTTGAGGAACTGCTGCAAGTCCACGCGGCCGTTCAGGCCGGTGTCCGCGTCCCGGCCCAGCTGGCTGGCCAGCAGCGCCATCGGGCTGCCCACGGGCTGGCCGCCCAGGGACACGCGGGCCTTCTCGTCGAGGGGCGCGGGGGCCGGGTCCTCGGGGCCGGGCCGCGGGTGCAGCTCGGGGAAGGCATGGCCGAGCTGGGAGGTGACCTGGTGCAGCTTGTGGCTCATGGCATACTGGCCGTTGAGGACGGGGCCGCTCAGCCGGGGCTCCGCTTCCGGCGCCGCCGCGGACACGCCAAGGCACAGGCTGGCTTCCTCCATCCCTGAAACGGAGAGAGAGTTCAGAGCTGTGCCCGCACCGTGGCTCAGGGAGGCGCCAGCCTCAGCTGGCGAGGGGTTTGCATTTCGGGCCTTACCTACACGTAATAATGCTAAGGAATCACAGTGGAAAACAATCATAAAAAAATGAATTATTAAATGCCAATTACGCATTGTGGCATCAGTCCCCCAATTTGTGTTGGCGATAGATTGTCCTCCTTGTGTTTTCTATTAACCAACTGCGATTCTTCACTCACATTGAAATCATGAATGTTTTACCACTGTCAACACCTAATAACCAATCAAGGGTCCACCTGACAAACTCTCCCTCCTGGCCCCTGGGGGCACCTGGCCCCTGGGGGCACCTGCACCTGTTGGTTCAGTTCAAAGTTGGCCTTGGAGCAGAACGGCTTTAACGGAAACACCAAACAGACTCACTTGGAGCTTTTGTTTTCAGTTCCCACGTTCAATACATTCACCAGTCTGAGATGAAAGAGATTATTTTACGTTTTGGCCAAAAAAAAAAACAAACAAAAACCCAATGGCATGATATTTACTGATACACAATAAAACAAGATAATGTTTGGGGGGAAAAGAAAGTAAAGGACAGGCTTTAGAACAATAAAAGGGATTTTGCTTTAGTCAACAAAAAGTGCAGTAATATCTCATTAAGCTGATTAGTATGCTGCTAAGACAGTACTAGGTGCTGTAACACATGATTATAATCATAAAAATCCTTCAGTGTTTGCAAGGAAGCATTAACGAGGTATATTAAATTTTAAGGAGACTGCAAGTAGCGGCTTTGCAAACCTTAGAGATTAAGATTTAACCCTTATGTTACGAAACACAGTTATTTTGTCATTTGGTAACTGTGCCCATCAAAAGAAGTATAAATTATCTCAGTGGACTGTTGAGACTGTTCAAATTCGGGTGGGGGTACAGACTTAGCCACAGAAAGGGCTCTCCCTGTCATTCAACTGGCCTGATACCTGAGGCTGGGGCCATGACTGGGCTGGAGGAGATCTGTTAAAGAACTAGATAAAAACCAATTAAAATCCAGGGAAGATGCCATAGGAAGTCTCACCAAGTTTCAGTGTTTTTAATAACTTTCCCAATATACAGTAATGAGTACAAATTGTACCTGCAGAATGTGCTTTGCAGAAAATTAGAACCCAAAGCTGTTTGTTAAACACTAACACTCAAAGCTGGTCTGTATAATTGTCTCTATCCTCACTGTCCCCTCTCCAGCCTGTACAGAACAGCAAAGCCAGATTGTTCAGGCCAGGGCGAAGGGAATAGCCCTTCCACATCAGAGCACGTGGGGAGTTCAGCTCTGAAAGGCACTGAACCCATGCCTGGGCCCTCCTGTTTCCAGAGCTGTCGTCTACCCGAAGGAGCCCAGCTTCACTTCCTGCCCCTGGAACCGTTTTTGAACATCTATCATCTTCGTATCCCAATGTTTGGATGTGTTAGCCAGCCAGATGGTCCAGGAGCACCGCTTAACCCCAGCCAGGACGGATTCCTGGGCCAAGCAATTCCCCAGGGCGACCTGTGGGGACAGAGCTCAACTGTGGAGGAGGCACCTTTAGCCCTGGCAGGGGCTGCCGTCTGCTGGGCTTCCCACCAGGCAGACTGCGTGGCATGGAGGGTCTCCAACAGGAGGCCTGACCTCCTGGGCAAGAGGACGGGCCTAGGAGTCCACCTTGCAAGGAAGAGGAAGAAAAAGACACAGATGTTTATTTCCAGGAGGGAGAGAAATTGCAACCATGGTGCAGGGCCGTGTCCGTGACTGATGACAGGGATGACGGCACACGCACAGGCACGTGGTCACGTGCAGTAAAAGGCTTCCAAGTCGCCATCTTTCCTTTTCGTTTCTGGTGGCAGTCAAATCAATTAAAAAAAAAGAAAAGACCCATTTTGGAGACTGGTCGGAAGGAGTAATTTCTCACGAAGATTCTTGTATTCACTCAGTAAACTTCCTGAGTTCCCACTGTGTGTCAGCCCCTGTCCTTGGCACTTGAAGACACGCTGGTGGACAAGACTGGCCAGCCCCAGCACTCATGGCACCCACTGGCCAGCACGGAGGAGCAGGCCCAGGGTGCAGAAGTTACCGGGACAGAACTGGCACCTGGAGGGCGCCAGGCAGGGACTCCAGCAGCCCCCAGGGTGTGTCTGCAGCCCTTTCGCCCCCTTCAGGCCCCATCCAGCTGTGCTGGCTCCTCTCCTGAGCAAATACGGATCATGACTGTGAAGCCACTTGGGAGGGATCAGAACTCCACCCAACCGCTCTGGGGAAGTTTGGGTCGTCCAAAGCCAAGATGGCTGTCCCACTTCCAAAGGCTGCCCAGTTGGCCTGCTCAGAGACATGAATCCAGGAAGACGGGCTATTTTCAGGTTGCTGCTGGTGAGCTGACGCCAATTCAGCAGGAGGGAGAGGACGCTGAATGTGCAACCCAGCAAGACTGCAAATCAGGTTGGATGGGGCATCAAGGTGCAGGCCATCCACTTCCCCCAGTCATGCTGGGCAACTAACAGCTCAACTTGTCAAATAAGGAATGTGGGGAGTTGTCAAGTTAGGTTTGAGTATGGAATTCTTTTATTATTAATTTTTTTTTTTTCAATCAACAAAGCTTTTTAAGAACCCCTTTAAGTCTTCAGGTGCCATTGCTGAACACAGAATGTTCTGGAATGTGCAAAGGCAAGTCAGCTACTCCTCCTCACACAGGTCTCAGCTCCCAAAGCCCCTTCTCAAAGGCCCTCTGTCCCCACCTTGTCTGAGGCTGAGGCCCCCAGCCGCTCTCTGAAACATCCCCTTACGTTTTTCTTCATAGTACTTGCAACCAAGGGAAACTTTCGTGTTGGTCCTTCCACAGTCACACTTCTTTTCCATGTGGGCAGGATCGTGTCTGCCTTGGTCACAGATACAGTCTCAGGGCCCGGGGCAGAGCTGGCTCATTGTAGGTTTAAAATTTGCTGACTGAATGGGTGAATGAACGAACGGACACTAGAAACACAGCCTCGTGGCAGAGCCACTCTCACACCAACCTCATGGGCCCCACACTCGGCTTCGCTCAAGTCTATGAACACCCACAATCAGAATTCATCCGAGTCGGAGGGTCTCTGGCTACCCCCCAGAACCTGGGGTCCTGAAACGGCCAAGGGAGACCTGCCCCCACCATCAGCGCTTTCACTCTACCTGCCCGTGATCACCAGCCCAGGCCTGGACCACCACTGACAGCCCAGCTGCTGGGCACTAGGCGACAGAGAGCAACTATTCCTGTTAGAACTTGAGCAGCACCACCAGACCCACAGGAGAACCCGGCGTTTCGGCAGAGCTGGCAGTTCACTGGGAGACACTGCGGGATCACGGCCTCCACCCTCCAGTGAGCTGGGGCGAAGGCTGAGCCCAGCCCCGCTGTGCGGCAGGGCCGCAGCAGACCATCACCTCAGACTCCTCTGTGACACCCGCCACCACAGTTCCCCGAGAAGGTACAGGCGCTCGATGGGCCATCCTACCCAGTGCTGGCCACCAGACTCAGCAAGAAAGGAGGCGGGCGTTCTTGGAAAGAGCTTGGGGTGACGGGTGTGCTGTGCCTGGGCCAAGGCAGCCGAGGCAGGACAAGCTGGGCCCCGGCCCGGCCTGGGACTCACAGAACCTGGGTCGGCCCTAACTCCTCCAGCCCCGACACCTCACCCAGCCACCTCTTGTCTCAGTCGATCAGTAAATATTTGCCGGGGCCTTCTGCGAACCTGCCCTCAAGGGCCCCTGGCTCCAAGGGCCAGCAAGAGCAAGGCCACCAATAAAGGGAAGAGATGGGAAGGTTCCCAAGAGGCTGCATCCAGAGTTGAGAGAAATGAGAAACCACTGCAGCTGTGTGTGTGTACACACGTGTGCACATGGAGGGGTCTCTGCTGGGGGAGGGCGGAGGCCTAACTGGCAGCACTCTAGAACCTATATAAACACTACACCGGGAAGCTAAGGGATCATTTAGCCTACTGTTAGGACCAGACCCCACTGCAGCCCTGAGAGCAGCTGGGGGGCGGGGGGTGGGTGCCGCCTGCAGGCCCCCCACTCAGATAGGTGTCCGAACGCCTTCCCTCCAGCCCTCAGGGAGTAAGCACAGGGAGGAAGCGTTCCCTCTGGACCACACTGCTCCTTCATGGGCCATACTGAATGCCTGTCCGTGTCACTGGCAGGGCCTCCGTGTCCGGCCAAGCAAGGCGGACAGCCACATGGACACACAGCACTGCCCGCACGGTCACTAGTAAGGACTGGAGAGCACTCTACGGCATGAGCACAACCCATTTCTCACGCCCGCGCCCTGGCTCTGGACCCCAGGACCTGTGACCCAGCAGCTGAGAGACCCGCATGGAGAAGCCATGAGCCCACTGGGCAGCCAGGACCTTCTGAGTAACGTGCGCAGTGACTCATCTACCCTCTCACCCAGGTAGGAAGGCCCTCAGCACAAGGAAAAGCAGTAAAGAAACTACTGCCCAAGGCACAGCTCACTGGCCTCCGGCTCCGGCCTCGGCCCAGAGCAGAGCAGACGCCCCAGGATCCCTGGCTGACTGACACGTGCAGGATTCACGGAACTAGAACGGCGGCCAGATGTGCTCGCCAAAGCTGGACAGTCAGAGGCCACTGCAAACTGTCACACCTGGGGCACCTTCCCTCCGACAGGGACCACCCCAACATTCCTCCCAGCTCTGAGCTCTCCTGAGCCCGGGGGTTGTGGGGGGGCCCCACTGACCCCCAACACCACTGTCACTGCTGGGCCTGAGTCCCAGCCGCCACCGTGTGAACACAGGCAGGGGTTCCCCAAAAGCGCCTGGGGCCGGGGGCTTTCTTCCTGAGCTGCGCAGTTTCACACTTCCTGGCGAGGGTGTTCTCAGCATGTGAAACCCACCATTGGGTGCTCAGCTTGTCAAACTGTGTTGTCTCCCCATCCCATCCTTGCAGGAAGCCTGAGCCTTTCAGCCGCCCTGAATGGTGCTGGTGCATATTCTGCTGCTGCACTTCTGCCTGAAGACTGTTTCCTGGGATGCCAACGACAAAAGTTTTCACTTAACTCTTCCAATAGAGAACCTAATTGTATCTCTCACTCAGAATGAAATTTAAAACTATCAGGAAACTAGAAATGCCAGCTGCTATGAGTCTAAATAAATTTTACACAAAAGTTTGATTTTGCTAGCACAGAAAAGAAAGAGTAATCTTATGAATAGTCAAAAAAATACAGATCTTGCCAGTCAGAGTTTTATCCTTACACCATGACAAAGAAAAGTTGGGAAATAAAATGATTTTCAAAAGAACCATTTCAACTGGAGTTTTGAAATGAAATGTTGTCTAGCCAAGCACAAGTAAACGTCCCCTTTGTATCAACGTGGATGAGGGTGTTGCTTTAGAACCTCACAGAAGCCCCACAACACCCCTCGCTGGGCCAGGGGAGGGGCTGGGATATAACAAGGGCTCCAAAGTGGGCCTCACCCAAAATCACGTCACGGTGGGCAGACCCCCTTCCTGGGCGCACACAGGACCCCTGGCCCTTCTCCACAACCCACCTTGCTTTCTCACACTCAGGTGAGCTGTAATGAAGACAGCTTCATATAGAATACAATGGCTTCTTATTAAATACTGTTTTTCCAATTGTTGTAGCTCAAACTGTTTAACTAAGGCTGTTATAAGCATAATACAGCCCTGTTCTGAAGTACAGAACACCAACTACTGAACCTTTTCAGGGTCATTAAACAGCTGTAAACATTATTACAAAAATAAACCAGAGATTTCATGCTTTTACATTTTGGCCTAGAGCTTGCTATGCTGAGCAAGTACATTTTCTCATCTCTTACAATCAATGCTGGTGACATTTGGGCATGCAGACAAATTACATCACAGATATCACTGAGGTGGGCAGGGTACTGCCAGGTGATTAACAGATAAACAGGAGGGGAGCACGGACGACCTGTACGGTTTTGACTGATGTGCAAACGATGCTATGAGACAAGGCCAGAAATGGTTAAATCCTCGCTGAATTAACAAAAGCACAATATTCAAACCAGGCAGCGGACTACTGCGACTGTGTAACCAGGAGAGTCCAGTTGGAGAGCATGCACAAATCCCCAAATTTCCCCTAGCAGGCGGAGTCATGGCCAAAGCCACGGCCCTGGCTGCCGTGATGGTGAGCAGGACTCAGCCGCTGGCTCCGCCCCTGGTCCCGCGGAGCTCCAGGCACCTTCCATGTTGGTGAGATGAGAGATGCAGGACTTGGAAGAAGAAAAAGGAATAAAAAATATCCTCTCTTTGAAGACTTTGGATGACTTCCCACTTCTCAAAGGCTAAGGGTCTGTCTAGCATGTTGGCTTTCAGAGTCTGGGGGGAAACCGTGGGCCAGAACTGCAAGCAGGTAGGTAATGAGCACGTCGGCTGGGCCAGGAAGCCCCCCAGAGGGCTCTCCCAGCCCCCTTGTAGGGTAGAGAGCCTTCAGGTCTGAGATCCTGGCTCCCTGTCTACCCACACCTCGCAAAGCCAGGCAAACACGTGCTGGGGATGGAATTAGAACAACCCAGCGGGGTGGGGGGTGGCTGTGAAGCCCACTGATGTGTCAGGGAGAGCAAGCTCTCAAAAGAAAAAACAAACACAGTAACTGTCATCATCTCCTCTTGCTCCCCCTCCTCCTTCCCTGTCTCCGTCGTCCCCATCTTCTCCGTCTCAGGCATCACCGTCATCTTCATCACCGTCGTCATCAGTGCCTGTCCTCCTCTTCCTCACAGCACCCAGTGCCAACCGTGCCGGGATGTCAGTCATTGCCTCATGGAGCCTTGTGGCAGCTGCCCCACTGTCCCTATACTCGAGCTTAGGAAGCGGAGGCACAGAAAACGTGCGTCCCACCAGGCCACACAGCTAGGAAGCCCAAGCGGGCACGCCGTGAGCAGGCTGGCTGGGGATGCCCGTGGCGTGTTCAGACTTGCTGGCTGGGTTCTGACAGGTGCCAGCTCCTTCATTTGTGAAATGTATGCAAACAAAGGAAACCACAGCTCCTGGGCAAGCTCAAAGGCGGCCAAGGAGAAGTGGAAACAGGCAGTACATTCCAGAGAAAGCGTCTCCAGGGGCTGGCATGGGTGCCATGGGTGTGGGAGGGGCACTGTAGAGCTGGACAGGTGACAAATTGGTTCCTTAGTGGCTGGGGGAGAGGGCCACACAAAAATGTACTTATATTATCTTGCTTTGTTAACAGCCCTGAGGGCTGATATAATGTTTCATGTTCACCTACACTGTGTCAGATGGGCTATTTCCCCAACTAGACTACGGTAACAGGAAGAGGACACGTGGTGATCCATAAACACACACCCAGTGGCAGCCCTTCCACTGGTGTGTCTATCTGACCTTGGGCACCTGCCAGAGCCTCGGTTTCTTTATCTCTACAATGGGCTGATAGTAGCTGTCATACACACATCACGGGCTTTTGAGAAGGCGAATGGGATTGTGGGTGAGAAACGTGACTTACATGCAGAGGCTGTGCCTATGTAGGAGCCGAGCACAGTGGTCAGCGGAGCATTCTGGGTGCAGAAAGAACCTGGCTCTGGGAGGGGAGGAAACGCCAGAGGTAAAAGACAGAACTGAAGCACATAACGTGCTTCACCACCACTAATCGGGCCAGCTTCACTGGTGCATCTGGGCTCGTGTCAGCCAAGACCATGTCCTGATGCCTCTGTGTGGCAGGGAGTGGGGCCAACCTAGAGATGTACACACAAGGCCAGATTCTCGCCTTTGAAAGCTGACTCAGGGGCGGGGAGATAGACGGACCCACAAAGACAACCAATGGGAGTCAAGTGCTGAAGTGGAGGAACCAGCATGTGCAGTGGGGCAGGCGTTCTGGGGAGAGACGGGAACACCAGTGAGCTTCAGGCCTGGGAAGGGGCCCGCCTCGGCTCAGCCTTGAGGACGCCACTAGGCAGGCAGGAAAGGAAGCGTGCGGGGCACAGAGGGCTCGGCATGCGCACAATGAGGACTAAGCACGGAACGTTCCGGGACAGGAGGCAACACGGGGGAAGCAGTGGGCCAGGCACACACTTAGATGTCAATCCGTGGAGCATGGAGTTTAGATCTGGGGTGAAATAGGCTCCAGAAGCTTCTTGGTGTCATAGCCTGACATGCTCAAGGTGTGATCAAAAACTACGGTGAATGTTTAAATAAAATAAAAAAATTATGCATTGCCACTAATCCCCCTCAGAATACTCCCCCTCACTTAGAACACACTTATCCCATCGTTCCTGCCACTTTCTGAAGCAGTCCTGGAAGTCCTCTTTCGTGAGTGTCTTTAGCTGCGCTGTCATGGCTGCCTCGATGTCCTGAATTGATTCAAAACGTTTACCTTTCATGGTCATTTTGAATTTGGGGGAAGAGCCAGAAGCCACATGGAGCCAGATCCGGTGAATAAGGTGGATGAGGACACGCCGTAATGTTTTTATTTGACAGAAATTGCCGTATACCAGAAGCAATGTGTGACATGGAGCCTTTCCGTTATGATCACAAAATACGGTGAATGCTGCTGCCAAGTGCCATCCAACGGAAAGGCAGGGATCTTCAATATGGGAAGTGGCATGTTGAACCTTAGTCACAGTGTGTGACAAGTTTCAACTTGTTCAGTGCAGTCAGTCAGGTGTGAGCTATGGTTGAGAGAAGGTGTGTTTTACATCGTGCCGTAAATCATCCTCCATCATGACAATGCTCCGTGTCACATATCACATCTGGTTTATGGTAATTTCTGTCAAAAACATTATGGTGTGTCCTCATCACCTTATTCACCGGATTTGGCACCATGTGACTTCTGGCTCTTCCCCAAAGTCAAAATGATTCAGGACATCGAGGCAGCTGTAACAGCACAACTAAAGACACTCACGAAAGAGGACTCCAGAACTGCTTCAGAAAGTTGCAAGAACGATGAGATAAGTGTGTTCTAAGTGAGGGGGAGTATTTTGAGGGGGTGAATGGCAATGTGTCTTTTACTGTAATAAATTATTCTATTTAAACACTCACCACAGTTTTTGATCACACCTTGCATGCCTCACACCACTGCTGTGCCATATTAGCGCTTTTCCATCTAATGTGGATCAGAGACAATGGAGAAAAATAAAGGGGAAAATAAACTCCGGACCACAGACCCAACGTGGGAGATAGAAGTCGTAGCCCTTATGAGAGCCCCCTGCATGAGAGAGAAGAGGCACCCGGAGTTTGGAACACGGTACTGGTCTCCCCTTTCCTCTCTGTAACAGCAAAACAGTGGCAGGAGGACTATCCCCAAGTCTCCCGGCAGTCAGTCCACCCCCAGCCTTCCACATGTGCGCCCACGTCCATCCTCCAGGCTCCATCCTGTGTCACTGACTCCAGGAAACCTTCCTGGGTTTGCCCCAGGCTGGAGGTGATCACTCGGCCCCCAGAGCCCCCAGACACGTTCACGCAGCTGCCTCTGCTGGAGCTCGGTGACAGCGGCCATCGTATGAGCCCCACCTGGAGCTCCCGGAGGACCAGGCTGTCGGCATGATGGTCCTGGGAGCTAGTGACGGGCAAGTGCAGAAGAGGGTGGTGGCCAGAGCACCCCAACAATGGACAGCATTTGGTGGGCAACAGCCCAGCCCTGCCCCCCACAGAATCCAGGCCTGAAATGGTGCTTCCACTTCTCCCAGGTGGGATGGTTTGGGAAGGAAATGGTCCCCTCATTCTCTGTAACTGATTTATCTGAACTGTGTCCACCCCATCACGGAAAACAACAAAAGCTATATTTACAGAGGGAGCCAAAAAAATTTATACATGTTTTAAGAAAGGAAAAAACTATTAAAATTGTAATACTCAATATATACTGATAACAAAAGATGAATACAAGTCACGTTTGACGTCTGCAATGACAAGAGGTGCTCAAAGTGTTTCCCATCAGCGTCCAGACACTTCTGATTACGGCGACCTGCTGCTTGAGCATAGATAACATCTCTTAAAATGTGTGTACATTTTTTGGCACCCCCAGTACATATATGCTTTTAATGAATGACCTACCTCTAAAATGCTATCGCAAAACCGAGAAAAATACCAGCAGTTGTCATGTAGTAGACTGATTATTTCTCTCGCGCTGGCTCTCTCTCCCTTTTTAAACAGACTTCGTCCTGGCAGGAACTTAGGTGTTTAATCCCCTATTAACCTGCGTTGGCTCCCTGCTCAGCCTCAGCACACAGCCACCGGCCTAGAACAAAATGGGGAACCCGGCCCCCACAGAACCCCTGCAGCCCCTTCCTCCCAGAGGACAGCAGCGGCCAGGGGTCAGGCGCCCAGCCCCACCTCAGCACCCTTTCACCCCTGACTAGAGCTGTTTGCATCTGAGCATTTCTGGACTATGATATCATGTCAAACGTTTGTTTTCATGTCACAGAAGTCTCAGATTGGATTCGGTGCAAAACTAAATATAACTTAGGAGGAAGAGTGATCGAAGAGAGAGCCTGATCCTGAACTATTCACAGACATCGGCACAGGGAGGGTTGTTCACAGGGGCACCTGTGGAAGACACAGGGTCAGATGCACATCAACTCATAAGGACACACTCACTCACTGGCGAGCAAAAGCCCAGGCGCACAGTAGGGACTCTGCTGCCTGCAGCCATTGTGCTCAGGCCAACAGGGGTCCCCAGTCCAGCGTCTCCAGCTCCTGTGCAGGTCACCAGGCTGAAGCAGACGGGCCTCTCCCAGGAGAGGAGGGAAGACTGGCCCATGAGCCCCCGACCAGAGTGGCAGGAACACCGCCGCAGCCAGGCCCCGTTCACAGACACAGGGCGGCTGGGAGCCGCTGTCCCGGCCACTGTTGTCACCGCCACGTGCAGATGGACTCCAGGGACAGAAGCAATTTCCAACTTGACCAGGAAGGAAAGGGGACAAAGACAGACTCTCCACTGACGTGCCTGAGGAGGGAGCGTCCTCCGGTCACTTGTGTAAACCTGTCAGTACCTGGAGAGAGGACCCCTCTCTCAGGGGGCCCATGGGGGGACTCGGTGCCCTCCTGTGTGTTTCACTCTCTCTTCTGCAGGCCTCCCTGCTCCCTGTGCCCTGTTAGCTGATGACAGAGTACATGCACCACCAAACCCCAGGCCAGACTGTGTTGCCTCCTGTCTGTCCCCTTCCCGCACAGTGGCTTCACACTGGGCCAGGCTGGGCTGTGTGCTTGTCCAGAAGCTCCGTGAGGTGGGACCATGACCATCGGCCTCACTGGGGTGTCCCCAGCACTGCCACGGAGCCAGGCAGAGGATGCACTCAGTCAACATTTGCTGAATGAATGAACAAAGGAGCAGCGAATGAGTGAATGACTGAATGAGGAAAGTAATGAATAAAGGACCAGACAGACCAAAGAACAAATGTGCCAGGCCTGGTACACAGCGTCCATCTCGGGGAGGAAGGGGACACCCAGGGCAAGAGGACTCGGCCCACAGGCCACGCCTGGGCCACCAGGGCACCTGCTCTCTGACAAGTGTGCGCCACAGAGACTTAGCTCAAACACCACCCCGTCCACGCAGCTCTGCCCCATCGCCCACCCTCCTCCTCCCCAGAAGGAGCTAATCCCTGTCCACGTCATAGTGGGCTATCTGGGTCCCTGTCTCATGGCCCAACACCCTTGTCCGGGACCTCAAGGGACCCCCCATCTCTGACCAAAGCCCAGTGCTTTGCACATGACAAATTCTGGATGAAGGGGTTCCAAGGCCCTCAACCTTCCCTTTAGAAACCCCTCTCCTTTGGACTCCCCTGCTTCCTTCAGTATACTCACACTTGCGCATGCAAACATTCATTCACTCATTCATTCATTCACTCACTCCTGACTATCTGTGTGTGCACAGTGGCTGGCTCCACAGAGAGCAAAATCAGAAACATCTGCCCTCCCAGGACTCACCTGAAACAGCAGCCACAGGCGTGACCACCTCTGGGCACCATTCACTCGCAGGCGGGTCAGGGCACTGGGAGCTCTGTGCCGACAATGCCTGTGTTTTTCCACTGCCTCTGACTGCCCGGAGCAGGGGAGGCCTGGGGGCATCTGCTGCCAGGACGACACTGCCACTCCCTCCACGCCCTTCCCCGGTGCTCCACGCTGAAGCTGGGCCGACGCCTCCCTCCTGTCTTCCCAAAATCCCGCCATAGTCAGGTACATGGGGGCCCACAGAGCAGGACAGAAGGCCCCCTCCCCTACGCCCGGAACAGCGCCCCCACGCCAGGCCTCAGGAGCGCCTGTACAATGAATGGCCCCTCCGTAGGGCGGGGTGCTGGCCTGCTCTGCCAGCGGGCACCTGCCTGCCATGTGGCGGGGCATCCCGGACAAGGGCGCCCTACCTGTACCTACAGCAGGTGGCCTGGCTCCTGCCTGTTAGCTCCTGCATCCCTGGAACCACACCTGTACCTCCGGGGCCCAGCCCTGCTCTGAGTCACAGCTGCCCGTCTGCACACCGAGGTGACCGGCCAGGCTGGCCACTGCCTCATGCCTCAGTGTCCTCCTGCCCCGATTTACGCCTGCATGACCCACCTGACATGGCGGGAGCTCCCAGCCAGGCCCCGAGCCCGAACCATCACAATGGCCCCCGCAGCCCATCAATCCCACTTCCCACCACTCTCCTCCACCTGCCCCCCGACAACCTGGGGACACTTCTCCACCTGTGAATGAGATGTATACATGGTCCTCTCTATGCAGACTGTGGTACTGAGGGTGGCAAAGCTGGAGAAACCTCCCAGGTCATGTAGTTCGAGTCACGGCGAACGGCTGCAGCCCGGCATCCCTGATGCTGAACATGGGATGAGTTACCATGAAGCAGTTAGTATCCCTCTTCTTATAAGGGAGGGAATGCCAGCAGCCAGCGGGTGGTCCCCCTACCTGGACAGGCTGTGCTTTATCGTCACGATCGTCACACCAGCGCCTCCCACCCTCAGGTCAGGGGGCAGCAGGTATTTCCTAAGGGAGACTTCCCAGAAGCCCCGGGCACTCTCCAGCTCCCAGGCCTGGGGAGCAGGCACTATGGGCACAGCTGTGCCCACCATCTAGAAGTGACTGGTCCACCGCCGGGGCTACTGTTACCCCCCGGGCTCCCAGGGCAGGCTCTGTTCCGGGACCCTATGACAAATGAAAAGATGGCTGCCACCACCAGAAGGTGAACTGTGTCTTATTCCAGAAGAATGGAAGGCCCGTGAGCTCCAGGGGACATGTCCTCAGTTACGCATCTGTGATGTGGGGGCAATACCGAGGTCGCTGGGAGGACTGAACGGACACACACGTGTGGGGTGCTGGAAGCCACGCCTGGCACCGAGTGGGCAATCTGCAAAGGTTTCTGCTGCCCCCTCTTCTCTTCTGCGACGACAGTGACCCGCTGTGTGTCACCACTCCCCGTCCTGGTCCATCAGCTTTCAAAAGTCTCCCCGAGGTCCCACCTCACAAGCCCCATGGGGTAGTCAAGAGGTTAATCACCTCACCTTTTTTTATTTTAAAGCATTTGCAGTTAATGTGGAAAAGCTGTACACCCCCATCTGAAGTCTGGACAAAAGGTATGCGAACAGGAAATTCACAGAAGAGAAGAAATTTGGCTAATGACCACAAAAATGTCACTCCTAATTAGAAAGCAAAAAGACTCAGATTGAAACAATAGCAAGGTTCCATTTAAAACCCTTACATTAAAGACTGCACGGTACCTGAATGTCCTCCGTAGTATCATGGCACACCCACCCTGGGACGTGGGAGGGGGTTAGGTGGCCTTGTTCCAACCACAGCTTCCTTCCAAAGTCAGGTCCCCACAGCTACGACCTGGGGCCCACCGACTGCTGTTTCAAGGAAGCCAGGAGAGCATTCTAGAAAGTGCTTTCACAGGAAAAGGCCCTGGTGCTAGAAGAAAAAGCCTCCACTTTCTGCTTTACCCAGAGAAACCTATTAAAAAACATCCATAGTCCTGCCAAGGATGCCAGTCTGCTGGGCAGCAGGCTGTGTGCTGGGCCCAAGTGACAGGCCCTGTTTACGGAGGGGTGCTATCCCCAAGCAGGTGGCCAGCCTGTGTCTGCTTGCCCTCCCTTGTCCCAAAGGGGGACCGTCATGTAAGTACAACAGGCAAAGATCACAGCCACTGTTCTTTCTGGGCACAAGTAAGAATTCATGCCAAAGGCTTCCACCAAATGGCCCCCGCAGTCCATCAATCCCACTTCCCACCACTCTCCTCCACCTGCCCCCCGACAACCTGGGGACACTTCTCCACCTGTGAATGAGATGTATACATGGTCCTCTCTATGCAGACTGTGGTACTGAGGGTGGCAAAGCTGGAGAAACCTCCCAGGTCATGTAGTTCGAGTCACCTAGTCTGATGTGCCCACTTTATAGATGGGTAAACTGAGGCCAGAAGACAGGTGACCCAGCTGAAGTTACATACAAGTTAGTAGATCTGTGTCTGTGTTTTGCTTCCATTGGTTACCTCTTAAGCACTCAAGAAATGTAGTCAGTGCTAAGTAAATGCTAGTTGGCTAGATGAAACAAGAAACAATGTACAAAGAGATGGACAGTCTGACCAACAAGTTCTGGAATGTTCTTGCCTCTCCATGCTAAGCAGCTAAAGGGGGGCTAGCTGTCACAAAAAGATTCCAACAATATTACCCCCTCCTCCCCTCCCCCCTCCGTGCTGGACCCCAAGCCCACCAGTCTCTGTTTCTCCTAATTCCTTCTCTGATCAGATCATATAAAATTCAACTCTTGATCATATCGTGTCCTGTGTGCACTGACCAAGCCCGGGGTCCCTGAGATGAGGAAGCCATCAGCCTGCTGGCCTGCACCACCCTCCGCACAGCCCAGGACCAGCGCGAGCCGGAAGCCAGTCTCTGCCACCCTCGGGGACAGAAGTCCTCCGGGAGCCCCTGCAGTGGTGGGAGGCTGCAGGGAGGGCATGCAGGACTGAAGGCTCCCCCAAGTGTGTCCTGAGGAAGTGAGAGAGAAGAGCCAAGACGAAGCAGGGCCGGTGCCCCTCATGTAGGAACGCACTTCAGGAGGCAGGAGAGAAGGTCTCTGTTCACCCGCTCACGTGCTTGATTTGCATCAAATTACCTCAGGTTGATGTGATGTAACATGACATCCCCCCATGAAATGCATAAATCAAGGCACCCCATAAATTTAAAGGAACAGAGCTCTTTTCCAGAAGTGG
Source organism: Rhinolophus sinicus (assembly GCF_057876585.1). NCBI lineage: Eukaryota > Metazoa > Chordata > Mammalia > Chiroptera > Rhinolophidae > Rhinolophus > Rhinolophus sinicus. The sequence continues at coordinate 80,900,031 of NC_142508.1, read as the reverse complement.
CTAATTACTCATAAACAGCACATATTTCATTGCCATTAAAGTCAGTAGCAGGTTTTTAATGGCCAGAGTGTTTTGTAACACACAGGCCTGTGGAAGCCAAGCGCTACCTGTCTGTAGTTCCCTCGAGTGTTACAAAGACCTCACCACCAAGGTACCACCTCTGGGGAGGCCCCCACAGCCACCCCCCACTGGGGTGTGTGACCAGCCCCCAGCACGACTCTGCTGGGAGGGGAGCCTGGGGCTCAATACAACCCCTGTGGGAAGGGGCTCCCCAAGGACACCACCCCTGCTCGGACTTTCACTGGGATTGGGGACTTCCTGTGCAGTCATGGGGATGGTTTCCTGCTGGCACTGGCTTGGGCACACATCGTCCCTCCATCCACGCCTATCTCAGTCCCTGCACGGGGTTCCCTCTCTGCCTCCTCAGCCCCGGGGTTGGGGTGGGAGGCAGCGGACCTCCAGACCCTGACTGTGGGGTTAACTGAGCCAGGCAGAGTACCACTCCCACTGGCCTCGGTGATAGGTTCACGGCGCAGCACATGACCTGATTCTAGCCACTGAGAGTGAGGGCTGGGGCTTGTCAGGGAGCTACAGATGCCTCAGACACTCTCCAGTGACGGCTGGAGCTTTGGCAGCCATTTTGCCACCAAGAATTTACAGCTGCTGGGGGTAGGGGTGTAGCACCCTGGGTGGGATAAGGCCAGTGGCTGGGAGGCGGCGGAGAGGAGTCAGCTGCTCAGTGACATAATTTGAAGTCCTGGATCAAATGGCATCTGAAGCTAAACTATGTACATACTTTGTAGTCACAGGGGCCAGGACCATCTCCTGGTGCTTTAAGCTGGTTGGGGCTCGATTTCCTGTCTCTTGAAAGCGCAGGAGTTTCAGCTAACAAAAGGCCTCATTCTCCCTTTCAGCCACCTGCCTGCTGCACAGCCTCCTCCTGCCCCAGGACCACGCCAACTCACTCCCATCACTGCTCTCCTGCACGAGCTCATTCACATCCAGACCAGACCACAAGGCTCCATGCCCACCCCAGGGTCCTGGCCACGTGCTCGGGCCCCTCTGGAAGTGCCCAGCATGGAGGCTGCACCTTCCCCGCCTGCCCTGCACACAGACTAAGCGCTCGGGCACCAGGAATGCTTCCCACCCTGCACAGATGCCCCTGCCACGGGCCAAGGATCTGGAACTTCACCCCTGGGTGTTCCCCGTAGGGTTTTTCTGGTTCACCTCAAGGAAAAGGGATTTTAGGGGAGTTTAGTCCCCACCATCCAGACGTCCTCAGGGGTGTGTGGCGTTAACGGGCTACCTCTCAGCAGACAGCCTTCGTACAGGCTGTTCCTTCTGCATCAATCCTCACGTCCCCATCCCCACCCCCACCCTGGGTAACCTTCAATCTACAGCCAGATGTCCTTCCCAGGAGTGTCCCGCAACGGCCCAAGACCCCATACAGGCCCTACTGACCACATTCAGACCCCTGAGTGCTCAGCTGTTGCCCACGCTCGCTGACGAAGGACTGGGGAATGCCAGTGCTGGGTGCTGACAGCTTGCGGCTTACAAAGCACTGCCGCGTCCCCTCTTCCCGCCGCCCACCCCACACTGCAGGGGTGCCGGGCCCCCTTTCACGGTGCAGGGACCAGAGGGCCGGGCTCCAGCGCAGTGCCCTGCTCCACATGCAGCCCTCTGCAGCCCACTGCGTGCATGTGAGAGCGCATGAGGGCACCTGGACACGTGGGGCTGGAAACGGGGCTCCCTGAGCAGGTGGGGCTGGCATTCACTAAGCCTCAGGGGGCCACCAGCAGCTACAATTGCCCCCACTCCCAGCGGGCACACACAGCAAGCAAGGAGGCAGGCCAGCCTGGCAAAGCACCTGACACTGCCTGGAGAATGTGTCACCCAGACCCTGGGAAACTGGTGTGCCTCTTCTTCCAGAGGCCACATGTTCCCTGGCAGGGAGGCTCAGACCGCCGTGCCTGGCTTCCCCTGGGACCCTGTCATGTTACTGCTCCTCTGCCTGGGCACCTGCCCCCACGTCCCTGCTGCCTCTGCAGTGACCACTGACCTGCCCCACACCCCTGCACAGCTGCTGGAGCCCCAGGAGGGAGCCCGGCCCTGTGTGCCCTCTGCACAGGCCGGCAGGCCCTCAGTGGCTGGGGACAGATCGAGTAGGCTCTGCAGTGCCTGTCATCTCACTCCAGAAACCCAGCTGGCCAGAGACCAGCACGTGCAACTTCTGATCTACGAAACTGCTTTTTCACCCCAGCACCCCTGGACTGCACAGGCCCCAGTGCCCAGCGGTGACAGAGAAAAGGGATTTACTTACCACTCACTCACACCTCATTCATTCAACCTGGTGCCAAACAACCACTGGTTCAATTTCTGCCTCCCCCATGGCCATTAACTCTGCAGTGGCAGTGACAATGTCTCCCTCTATTATCACTATTCCCAATGCCCACCTGGGCACCCAGCACTTTTTTGTTTAAGTTTTTATTGTGAAATACACAGAATACTCTTCATAAATATTTACTGAGTGGATGAAGGGGTAAATGGATAGATGGAAGGTGGCTGAAGGATGGATGGATGGATGGATGGATGGATGGATGGATGGATGGATGAATGAATGGATGGTGGATGGATGGATGGATGGATGGATAATGGAGGATGGTGGATGGATGGATGGATGATGGATGGATGGATGGATGGATGGATGGATGGATGGATAATGGAGGATGGTGGATGGATGGATGGTGGGTGGATGGATGGATGATGGATGGATGGGTGGGTGGATGGGTGGGTGGATGGATGGATGGAGGATGGTGGATGGATGGATGGATGGATGGATGGATGGGTGATGGATGGAATGAATGAGTGAGCATCCTTTATGTGTTAGGTACTAGGAGGACTTTTCCATTGGCCTAGACAAGTCTCTTCTAGAAGAGAACAGATTCTCGGCCTCATACCAAAACTGAAAGCAGGAAGAGCACAGTAAGTGCCCCAAGGATGTCTCTTGTAAGGAGCTGTCAGAACACAGAGAAGGGTGAGGGGGGAATCAGACTCCATCATGTATGGCTTGACATCTAGAAACCTTTTCTCCGGTGTTAGAGCCCTAAGGTTCATCGGGCATCCTTACTTCTTTCTAGGAAAACAGTAGTTCTGATTGCAGAGGGGCTGCTCTTTCTAGGGGCCTTTCTGGAACACTCTCCTGGGCTTGTATCCATGTTAAACCTCCGGGGTCAATGAGTCCTGTTTTCAGGGGCTTTTCTGCAGAGCTCTGCTTTCTAACACCCTAAAGTCTCCAGAAGCTCAGGGTCCCTTCACCTAATTCGGAAAATAAGTGAAATAAAGATAGCTTAAAAGGGCCGTACAGACCTGTGTCCCCGACTACAGGCACTGACATGTCACCTCCCTGACACTGCCACAGAGCTCTACTGCAATAAACCACCTCCACGCTTTCACTGTGTTTTTGTACCCCTGGTAATATTTTTTTAATTAATTCACTATTTTTTACTTTAATGCATTTAAAAGAAAACTATATCATTACCCTAAATGGAAATTTGTATCACTTGCTCTAAATTAAAGGTAATTATAAAAATAAATAAAATGAGAACACTGTTATTAACTTCTGGCTGAATCCTGCCGCCTGCAGCAGCTCCAGCCCGAGGCCTGCTTCTCGTATGGGGGGGGCTGACGAAGGTAGACTGGTGTTAAAGACACCCTGGGAGCCAGCTGGGCTTGCTCCTGGAGAAGCAGGGAGTGTGACAGCGGGTGTCTCACCCATGAGCCCAGGTATTTTATGTGGGGTTCCTGCACCTCCTGAAGTTGCTGTGGACACCCCAATGGCAGGTTTCTCCCTGCTCAGGACTGCGCCTTCTTTAGGACCTTCAGATCAGAGTGGGTAAGGAGCTCCTTAAGCTCTGAATAAATAGAAATAAATTGACCTTTTCTCCCCATTACAGAAACAAATCTAATTCGAAAATATATGGACTCTCCCCTTCTCTGCCTCCTGGGCCCGTCCCATACATGCCGCAAACGCTTATCCCTCCAGAGCCCAGGGGTTGCCGTCAGGGTCGGGGCCTGCTCCGTCTTCCAGGGAGGAGCAGGTATCCTCACCTCGCCCCTCTAGACCGAGGCCAGGCCAGCAGGCAGCCTCTGTTGCCCTTCCCTGAGGACCTCCTCACCACGGGCGGGTGCTGGCAGACGCCTGCTCCCCTTCAAGCTCGGGGGGAAAAGGGTCCTGTCTGCTGCAAACACCACCTTGAGCTCACAAGTGAAGGAGAAACAGTCAAACCAACCAAAGAAGAAACACAGGTAATGGACGTGTCCCTTTGTGTGAAGCATGTCAAGTTGTCCTTACATTGAGAACCTGGCCCGGATGGGGACCCACAGCCTTTTCTCTGAAAGCCTTGAGCTCTGGAAACAGCAATGCGGCTCTGAGATTGGACCCACAGAGTGTGCCTTGTTTTTCAAGAGAGAAATATTTCAAATATCGGTGAAATCTTTATAAGAACAAGTAAATAGATGGGGTTTAGCTTCACAATGAACCGCATTCTTTCCTCAAAGGGTGAAAAAGAGAACTTAGGATGTTTTTAAAAAGATTTTGTTTTCCCCGATATTGCCTGAGCCGATGCTTCTGACGCTGGAGATTATCTGCGTGGCAGCCGGGCTTGTTGTAATTAACACACAAGTAGCGGCTCCACTTCCTAGTAATATATTTTCCTAAGACTTTGATGATGCTGGGAGATTCTGAATCCCACACTGCAGACTTTGAGGGAACTGCATGGGATAGAGACACCTTAGATGAAATTGGAAACAACACGGGTTTAACAGGACTCCCCAGGAGTCTTCTGGGAGGAACGGGTTCGAGGCCCTGAACGCTCGGCGGTCAGGCTAGGAAAGCGGTCTTGCGGGCTGCCGAGGTGGGCAAACTGTGATTGGGCCGCGTTCCTCGCTGAGGGTGACTTGGCCCCTGAGTGCCTTCTTTGGTCTCAACCATAAATGACCTCCTTAAAGGATTTAATTAATTCTTAAATGCGCACAGAGCCTATGAGCACAAACATTACCTTGTTAGAAGCATTCAGCCAGACTCTGTGCTCAGCCACTCACGAGCAGTTTCCCGTGACATCCTGGGAGTGTCACATGCAGGCTGGGCCCCACAGACGCCAGCACCCCTGGTGCCCAGTTCCTGCAAGAACCAGGCCATGACACGTCCTGGGCCGTCATCGCAGTCTGGCCTCTGCTCCGGCCCCGGGAGAAGCAGCTGCCCAGGGGAGAAGTCTACCCATCTTTGCTCCATTCTCTCCTCTTCACTGAGCTGGGGCCACTCAGTGAAGGGGCCACTGGCTGCTCCGTGCCTGGCAAGGGCACCATGGAGCAGAGACATGTTGGGAGTCCTGCTGGATGGAGCGAGTGGCGCTGAGTGGGGCCTCACTGAGTGGCGCTGAGTGGGGCCTCACTGACGCGAACACACTGCCTTTTCTCGGCCCGTCCCACCGTGCCTCTTTGGGACACCCACCCTCCTCCCACCGTCCTCACATGCTGACTCATTTACACACCAACTCTAGTCTTGTTCACAGCCCAAGTTTCCTTTATGTTGTCTGTCATGGGTGGGATCTGATTCAAAACAGCAGAACCTGCTGTGGCCTGTAAAATAGGCCCCACACACATGTGCGCACATGTATGTGCAGGTATGTGCACGTATGTTTTTAATGACAATATCTGCTCCTGGTAACACATAAAGGACAGGCTGCAAAGAGTTAGAAGGGAAGTAAATTGGTACTCTTTTTCTGAAAGCAGTTGGCATATGTATCAAAAGTCTCAAAAATATTTATAACCTATGACTCAGTCCTCCCCTCCTAGAATCAGCCGAGAATGCGATCAGAGATGCAGACACAGTGGGCTGCTCTGCCACTTACAGTAACAAAAGACAGAGCCGACCTCAATGTACAGGAGAGGGGACGGTTACATTAATGTTGCTGCAAATACTGTATGTTAAAGTCACGCTTTCAAAAAATACGTCAGAGGACAGGAAGATGTTCATGACGTCATTTTAAGTGAAACGTAAAACTGTGATTGCTGATTCCAGTTCTGATAAAGAACATACATGTATAGGAAACAACGAAAGGACGTATAACAACATGCCATCTCTGGGGATGGGATTAAATGTCTTCTGAATACTACTGTGCAGTTTCCAAACTATTTCATGGGCATTTTTCTAATCATAAAAATATAAAAGTTATTTTTAAAGAGGAAGCCAAATGAATGGAAATCTACCTCCATTCAGCAGGGATCAATCTTCAGCATTTTTTTAAACAAAATTGGGGTAACTGGCCAGATATACAGAAGGTGCCAAAAAACATGTATACACATTTTAAGAAAGGAAAACTGTATTAAAATTATAATACTCAATATGTACTGATAACAAAAGATGAATACAAGTCATGTTTGACTTCTGCAATGACAAGAGGTGCTCAAAGTGGCTCCCATCAGCATCCAGACACTTCTGATTACAGCGAACTGCTGCTTGGGCAACGTTGACCAAAGTGCCCACTTGTATACATTTTTTTGGCACCCCTGGTATATATTTTGGATTAGAGTGAAATAAATGAGATTTTAAAATAGTAATAAGTTTTATAATGATGAAAGTGTTTTAGTTGCATCATTTTGATGAAAACATCATTCCCAGATGCCATTTTTAGTGATGGTTGCATGAAGGAAACAGGCACCTCCCGAGCTGGTCCCCCTCCGTCACGGATCACCCTCCCCACCCTGCAGCCCCACCTTCTGAGGAGACACACACACACACCCCATCTTTGCAAATCCCTAGGCACAGAGCCTCATATGCTCCAAAATATAACAGGTGAGAGCAAATAAAGCAGCTTTCCCATGAAAAGCTGGACTATTCCTGGGATATTTGGATTTTTCACCATAAACCCTGGAAGACTAAATAGTAGTTCCACTGAGTTCAGCCATCATTTACTAAGTGTCCAGCATTTAGAGTTGATGGAATAAGGGCATTGAGTTAATTTCCCCCCTGCATGCAAGCACCCCACGGCACCATCGGGTGAGCGAGCAGACTGCCGGGGAGAGGCCGTCTGCTCCAAGGAAAAGGAAAGACACCACGTGGGAGCAGGCTGGTGGTGGCATCTTCATTTCAGAAAGGGTAACCTCTCCACCCCCTGCCCCCAGAGCGCTTCACAGATGTGTCGGCACAATACTCAGAAATCTATTCCAATAGGACAGAGAACAAAATCCACGCAATCGTTCTGACAGATGTCGAAAAGTCCTCTATTGAAACTGGGTGTTCATTTCTGATTTTTAGAAAAATCCTTGGTAATAGGAAAATAAGATCATCAAAATATCTCTCTCAAAACAACTCAAAAGCATGCCTATTGGTGAAACACTTTGGGGCACCTTCATCAAAATTACCAACAAACTGCACATGTGAAGACGCTCTAGGACCACTGTTCTGAAGTATTGTTATGGAAATTCTAACCAATCCAACCAGCAAAGAATATCAAATAAGAAGCAGTGGAAATAGGAAAATTTATCATTACTTTCCAATGATATGTTTGACTGGCTAGAAAACCCTACCGAACATTGAAACCCAGAGAGTCCAAATTTAAACTCAATTGGCAGCGCGTTGTATCAAGGTGGGAAACTGGGCACACCTCTCCTCTGCCACCCCAAAGCCCTGGAAATGGCATCATTTTTTCACACAGAATAATTCCCTAAGGACATTAAAAAACAAGAAAGGGGGTCATCAGTGCCAGAAATTTTGAGATATTCCTACAAGATGGACAATAGATGGGAGCAGATTGATGGCGTAGACTGAAAACACAGCCTCCAACCCACGCGCGGGAGACACCTTCAAAGAAATGAGCTGACCAGAAAAACTCAGGATGCTGAATGAGAACAGAGTGGCAGGAGAGGGCCTCAACCCCAAAGCCAAGACCCAACACCGCCTTAGCAGGGCAGGAATGCCCTGGCCTGAAGAATGTCCTAGAGTGAGGACGGACCTCTGAGGAGAAGAGCTTGACGGTTTCTGGTGCAGTGGAGAAGGGAATGAAGGGGGCGTTCTCCCCACCAGAGCGCAAGCCTCTCTCCTGCCGCTGAGTGGGGATGGGTGGGGGGAGGCAGGCAAGTCCCAGCGTGCACACCTGTGTGGAGGCCAACAGTACGGGGACCCTCCTCCTAAGAAGCCACAAGCACCCTTCCCAGTCCTTGGCAAATCCTGGGGTGGGACAGACCCCATCTGCCAGCCACCACATGAAGCCACTACTTCTCATAAATATAAGTGACAAAAAGGCTTCCTAGACATGTGAGGGAAGCTAAACACACAAAAAAGAAGGACCAAAAGGAACCCATAAGAAACAAGAGTAATTTAGAGACCAGAACAATTTAATTAAAATTTCTAACACATCTCTTTAGAAAAAATAAAGAGGATTGTACCCACTAAGAGAGAAATGACTGCTTCGAACCAGAGCGCTCAGAGAAGAAAAAAGAAAAGGTGTTAAAATTCAAATTTTGATTGTATATACTTTTTAAAAATCAACTGAAGAGCTGAAAAACTGAACAGACATGGCAGAGACCATATTTCTAACATGGAAGATAATGAAAATAGCAATCAATCAATCATCAATCAATAAAATGGGAAGTGAAGGAGAAAAATTAAGAGACATCGAGGTACAATCCGCAAGGCCTAATATCCATCTAGTGTAGGTTCCAGAAAGAAAATAAGTTAAATAAAGTGTTAAATGATGATGATGATGATGATGATGATGGTGACAGGCGAGAGATGAAGTGTCTGTAAACTGAAAAAATAAAAATAAAAATGGTTAATTTTGACAGAATCCCTCAGGTACTAGAAAAATTTCTGAAAAAAAATGATTTGCACACTTGTCACATCCAAAACAAGTTCTAAACTCCATGAAAGAGAGAGAGAGAGAGAGAGAGAGAGAGAGAGAGAGAGAGAAAGGAGGCCTTAACCACAAAGGAGTAAGAATTGGTTTGTCATCAGACTTCTCATCACCAACACTGAGTGTCTCAAAACCACCAAGAAATATTGTTAAAGGGCTGGAGGAAGTTATTTTGAACCTAGATTTCTATATATAGCATCACATGCAAGATAAAAACAACACATTTTCAAACATGAAGGGACTCAGATTCTCTCTGAAAGAATTAATATAACAGAGGAAACAAAATTTAAAAATAGGTGAACCAAGTGTCAGTTAAAATTTGTACTTAAGTCTAAATAATGCTTAGTACATAGTGTTAAAAACAATGTCTAGAATTAAAATCAGAGATCATATGAACATGAAAGGAAGGAAAAGGGGGTGGGACTGGGATGAGATGACAGATCAGATAAGTGAGAGCTAAGACTCTTGTCTTGTTGAGGGGGTGGGTGCTGACTGGACATGTGTGCGCGTGGAAATACACACACGCGCGCACACAAACACACAGACACACATGCGTGCAGAGGCTGAAATGTATGTGTTAGAAATAAAGTGTTACCACTATATGACTGGATCCCAAGTATATAATTTCTAAATCAGAAAAGAAAATGCAAGCTATATAATAAAAGGGAGAAAGGAATAAATAAAACTTGATGTAATATGGTAAACAGAAAACATAAAATAAGATTAAAAAAAAAATTTAGGTGTCACCGGTTAGCTCAGTTGGTTACAACGTGGTGCTAATAACACCAAGGTTGCTGGTTCAATCCCCACATTGGCCACTGTGAGCTGTGCCCTCCTTAAAAAAATAAATAAATAAAAATAAGATAGCAGTCAAAAAAACAAACAAACAAACATGTCAGTAAACTTACTAAATGTTAATGGGTTAAAATCGTGTATAAAAAAGAGAGGATATCAAATACTGGATTAGGTTAAACATACGTCCACAATCATATTCTTTCTGTGAGAACCAACTTACATATGAAGGTTGAAAATACAGGAATGGAACATACTCATACATATATGAAACAATGTTAACCAAATAAAAGTAGGTATTGCAATATTAATCTCAGAAAAAATATAAGGCAAAAACATTAAGTAGGTAAAGGGAATTTTTATGTCCAAAAGGGGTACAATCTGTAAAAAGGCCAAGGAACAGTCATAGTTACAAGCATCTATGCATCTTAACAACAAAGCTTTAAAACACGTAATGCAAAAACTGTAATAATGTAATGGAAAACTAACAAATGCATCAAGGAAAATGTTACCACCTCTTCCCTCAAACATACAAAAGAAAAGTAGATTTTAAAAATAAATTTCTGTCACCCAATAAATTAAAAATAAATAAATAAATTTCAAAATAAGAATATAGTTAGTGACACACTCTACACCCAACAGAAATATGAAATCTTGACAAACACTCATACAACATTTCAGAAATGTTACATACATTCGCCTACACATACAAAAATACCTCAATAAGTAGTGAAACATGGAAATTATGTTGACTGCATGTTCAAATTAAAAGTAAAAACAAAGTTATAGCAAAATAAAAAATTCTAGGATGTGGCTAAAGTGATACTCAACAGAAATTTTATAACAAAGTCAATGGACAGAAAGTGAAAATGACTGAAAACAAATGAACAAAAGCCTTCAATTCAAGAAGCTGGGGAGAAAAAAGTAAAAATAAACCTGAAGAAAGTAGAAAGAAGGGATTAATAAAAATAACAGCAGAAACTAATTAAATAGAACACTCTCTGCCCCCGACCCTCCAGAAAAAAAAAGAAAAAAGACTCACTAAACGTTGGTTCTTTGAAAAGACCAAAAAAATAAACTTGGCAATATGGATAAGATTAAAGGGAGAAAACACAAATAAACAACATCAGGATTGAAGAAGGGGACATAAATCCAGATACAAAGGAGATTTTTCAAACTATAATAAAATACAGAACGACTTTATACCATTACATGTAAAAACCAATATTAAAATGGATGATTATCTACAAAACCGATCAGATATGACTCAATGATAAGTTAAATACTTTAATAAAATAATAACCATAGCAGAAATTTAAAAGATAATAGATGGTTACATCCAAAAGAAAGAAAAAAGAAAGCCCAATCAGTTTTATGCTTGTAGTTTACTAGGCCTTCAAAGGAATAGATTATCTCTCTGTTTATAAACTGTCCCAGGGCACAGAAAAACAGAAAACTCCCCTTTCCTTCTCTGAGACCAGGATAGTGCTACTAGGTGCAGCACAGAAGAAACAAGAAACAGAGGAGTGGAAGGGAGAGGAAGAGGAGAGGCGATGGAGGAAGAAGACTGCCACTGCTACCACTACCCATAGAAGCTCTAGGGCAATCTCATTTATAAACATCAACATCTCGTTTATAAACATTTATAAATATCCTGAAATAAAATATTAGCGAAACGAAGCTTGCAGTTGATAAACCTTACCCTAACAATTCCTCAACGAACAACCAGAGTTTATTCCAATAATTCAAGAATCATTCGACAACAGGCAGCCTACTGAGTCACCATATTCATGTCTTATAGGAGAATAACCATAGTATATCAACCATGTCCCAAAAGCACTTGATAAAACTCAACATTACTTCCTAATTTATTATAAAGATAAACGGCCTACATCACACAATATGTTTGATGGCAAAATATTGGGAGCATTTACTTTCAAGCTAGCAGCAAGACACTCTGTCCTGGAAATCTTAGCCAATGTAAATAATGTGATTTTTAAAAAGGGAAAAGAAAATATGAGATACAATTATTGAGAAGGAACAGACAAAACTGTCACTACTAGCAGCTAAAAATGACTTTATGTAAAATATCCAGAGAGTAAAGAATAAAACTGTTGGTACTAATAAATGTTCAGGAAAATGAAAACAATAACATCAGTATACTGAAAATGACTGTTTTCTTATATACTATAAACCAGTCATAAATTATCAGAGGAAATTTTAAACACCCAGAAATAAAAGAATAAGAAATGGGCAAGACCTCTATGAAGCAAAACTAAAACTTTATATTAGGGTATAAAATAAGGCCTGAATAAACAAAAAGATATACCATGTTCATGGATGGAAAGGTGATATTGTAAATATGTAAATTTTATGAAATGAGACTATAAATCCAAGTGAAATTGCTGATAAGATCATCTATCAGACTTAGCAAGTGAAATCTAAAATTCATCTGAAAAAATATGTGACAAAAGTAAATTTTAAGAAATGGAGACCAAAAGAGCATGTACACTGTTGAAACAAAATATAATAAAACTATAATTGTTGAAATAGCATAGTAGAGAGATTCACCAGATAGCGAGAACCCCATACAAGATACATGGCTTTGATAAAGGTGACAATTCAGTGAAAGAACAGACTGATCAGTAAACATATTGGGACAACGGGCTATTATTTAAACCAACAAATCACATGAAATACTTCACACAAAGTACTTCACATAAAAATATATTTAACTAAGAAATCATCAATAAAAATATAGGAGAATTTGTTTCATAATCTTTAGTAAAGAAGCCTCAAAAGATAGTGTAATTTTAAAAAATTTTTCAGCCATGAACATACACACAACATACAGGTATTGATATATAAAGACCTCTTACATCACTAAGGCAAAGAACAAATAATAAAATGTACAAAAATATAAAGAGGACATTTAAAAAGGAAGTCACATAAATAGAAAATATATCTTTATGAAAATACCAAGGGAAATTCACATAAAATTAAAATATCTTTGGAGCATGAGGCTGCCAAAAACTAAAGTTTATTAACACACACTTGTGGGCAAGAGTGTGAGAGATTGACCACTCTCACACAATCTGCAGAAATGTAAGCTGTGCCCCTTTTAAAAAGGCAATTCATCACTAAGCCAGGAGAATTTTGAATGCCCATACCCTGCAATCTGACAATGTGGGTGCCCAAAAAATGTATACAAGTGGACACTTTGGTCAGCGTTGCTCAAGCGGTAGTTCACCATAATCAGAAGTGTCTGGGTGCTGATGGTAACTACTTTGAGCACCTCTTGTAATTGCAGAAGCCAAACGTGACTTGTATTCATCTTTTGTTATTGGTATATATTGAGTATTAGAATTTTAATAGGTTTTTCCTTTCTTAAAATGTGTATACATTTTTTTGGCACCCTCTGTACATTATAGAAATACACAGGCACGCTTCAGAATGTTTACTGCAATATGTTCCTAATTAGAAGAAGAATGTGAATGATACAATCATTGATCCATTGGGAAATACCTAAGTTATAGTACCTTTATGCCATGGAATTTGTTAAAGTTTAAGAAAATTGAGTAGATCTCTATATTCTTAAGTGCACAAATGCCAGTGGCAAATCAATAAATACAGGATTTTCCCACATTTGTAAAATATAAACAGAACCCCAAAACTCCTTTACATCTGTATGTGTTTACGTATATACAGACAGAGACACACGAATCCATTGTTAATCATTAGCTCTGAGGAATGGAGTGGGATTGGGGTGGAGGTGGGAAATTTAAATAAGGCTTCCAGCTTTCACTCTATACTTCTCTGGTATGATTTTTAAAACATAGTTAATTTACATAAAAACAAAACAAAATAAAAATAGTTTTCCTATATAGTCTATATAACAGTTGGAAAACATAATTTTAAAATCTCATTCATAATACAAAATCATGAATATGTATATGTGTATAATGTATGTATATAAAATTTTGCCCTAATAATGTACATCAAAATAAATACCCTGTGGATTAAAGATTCATATTTAAAAATAAGATCATAAATGCATAAGAGGTGATTTTAGGAGTATATTAATACAATAATGGGGTAGGAAATTATTTTCAAAGTATGACACCAAAGACAGTAAAGGAACAGATTAAAAGATTTGATCACTTAAATCCCCTTATCTCGTTAAAAAATGCCATGTACAAAATTAAAAGGCAAGTGAAAAACTCAGAAGAAACACTTACAAGATACGTAAAAGACAAAGGGTTAACATCTTTGATGTATGAAGAGATCCTACAATTCAAAAGAAAAATGCAAATGCCCAAAGGGAACACACAGAGGGCAATAAAGGGCATAGACAGGTAATTCACCAAGAAGAACAATAGACATTCCATGAAAGGCAGGAAGGCAGGCAGGCAGGTAGGTAGGTAGGTAGGTAGGTAGGTAGATAAATGGTGGATAAAGACACACACACACACACACACATATATACATATACACACACACATATATATATATATATAATAGAAAGATATAGATAACTACATAAAATATAGATATATGTATATATTAAGCTCCAGAAATGAAAAGTAAAATGAGGTACTTTGCATACCAATAAATGACTTTGTTAAATAATACTGAGTATTGGTAGAATATAAGGAAAGGGGCACTGTTGTCATTTGTGCATGTTGGGGGAGGGCCAGGTAATAATTTGACATAACATGCCTAAAGGGCAGGGCAATTTGGCAACAGGTATTAAAATCTTTAAATGTGTATTCCCTTTAACTCAGCAATTCCACATCTAGCAATTATACCTAAGGAAATAATTAAGAATGTGTGCAAAGATTTATCTAAAATGATTTTCATCAAAGTGTCATTTATAAAAGTGCAACTAGATTGCCCTTCTTTGCCTGCTGCCAAGGGAGGGAGAGAATGGGTGGGGGGACGCAGAACTCGGAAGGAGAAGATTAGGCAGGATGCCTCCCAAGGATGACGGCATCAGAAAGAGCTCTGCAAGGCTACGCGGTCTTGAGATGCCCTTTCAGCGTCACAAACTATGGAAGTTATGCCAGTAAGGGGATGTGAATATCATAGGTAGACCTGCTGTGGGCTGTTGGCAGGAAATAAACTCTCCACGTTTGAAACCTTTGACTTTTATATTATTCGTTCATGCATTCATTTTTCCATTCAACAAATATTTATTGAGTGATTACTTTAGGCCAGACACCATTCTAGATACCAGAGATGGATGGATGGATAGATAGAAAGATACTGGTAAGTGGATGGGTGGATAGATGAGTGGAAGGATGGATGGATGGATGGATGGATGGAAGGAAGGATGGATGGATGGATGGATGGATGGATGGATGGATGGATGGATGGATGGATGGAAGGAAGGAAGGATGGATGGATGGATGGAAGGAAGGATGGATGGATGGATGGATGACTAATTAACAACAAAGTAAAAGGAATCAAAACCACAGTGTAACTCAGATGTGAATCCACCTTAACACCCTCCCTCCTCCTTATTCCACGCTCACCAGTGTCCTTCTCAGCTGCCGACATTGGCAGAGGAGAGAGCAGCTCACAGCCCTCATCAGAGGTCAAGAAGATGGCATTTGAAGAGGGTGATGACTTTTTAATTCCCAGAGGCATACAGACGGAATACCAAAGGGAAGGATTTACAAGGATGAGGTGCGATGGGGTGGGGATGGAAGGTAGCAGAGAAGGGGGACATGGGCTCTCATGGGCACGCTCTTAACTGGGTACCATGCATCCATCAAAAACGGGGCAGAAGAATGTGTAACACCCATGGGGACTCCCAGGAGGTCGGGCCAGTAAAGACCTCGAGAGGCTGGTTATGCTGGGGTGCATAACCCTTATTTCTCCCTTTTCCCACGGCCTGTGTATTTGGATTCAGTAAGTTGAAGCCTAGAGTGAAAACCAGACTGAACATCCTCTAAATGCTGATGCACATATGCACATGTGCGCGTGTGTATCCACCCAGGCACCGGAGGAGGAGACAGCCCACCTATGTCACATCCCCACCTCTGGTCCAAGGGCACGCACCTGGGACCGCTCAGGGCTGCTGACAAGTCTGCCATGGCCGGCGTTACAGCGCCCAGTGGGCCAGAGAACACAGTGCCATTGGTCCGATGATGTCACTTTCCCTCCCAAAGAGAACCCCGGCCACCCTCTGTGGGCCAGAGATGAGGAGACCAGTCCTCACATCAGAAGGGGAAAAAGAAAACCCTCTAAATGCCCACCCACTGCACTCAATTAAATACATAAATCTTGGCAGAGTTAAGCAATTGTTTTCGCACTCATCAGAAAGGATACAGAGGAATGTATGAACTTAAACATTGATCATAAAATAGCATGTAAAACGCAGTCTCACGTTATGTACAACAACAAGACAAGGCAACAGCTGTGCACAAAACGGTCCAGGAGGCTGCACAGCGCAGCCAGCTCTGGCGACCGCCAGTCGATGGCCACTCCCTTCCTGCTGCACATCTCTCCTTGCTGGTTTTCCAAAACAAGCTTGTATATAACGTAAGAAAATCAGGAAAACGTATGTAGGAATGAAAAGAAGGAAACCGCCTCTGTAGACTTTGCAGCATTCAGGCACCAAGAGTCCATCTGTTGGTCACACAGGACATGTTAGGTCAGGAGGGAGTAGCGTCCAGTTGTCAGCTGGCTCCCTGCTTCTCGTGGCTTTCTAGCCAGCTGCCTGCTGTGTGCAGGTTCTAAGTGAGCCAAGCGACAGGCACAAGAGAGGCCACCATGCCTGCAAAAGCCATGTCCCTTCTCTATAGGTAATGGGCAGAGTCTGACGGGGTCCCACAGACAACAGGGGCTGGCGACACCCCTCGGTTTCCGTCTTCTCCTCTTGGCTTGCATGCCTTTCTAGGCTGTCTGGGAGACACGCATTTTCCCAAAGGTTATCACCAGAAGGAACTCTGACACAGTCACAATTCGTGGGGAAACACCACCAAGTTGTGGTGGTCCCTAGTTAAATGAGCATATTCACGACAGAACCCGGTTCTCGGGACATGGCCACTCTCCAGAGCAAAGGTCACTGTGGCAGGGCCTGAGCTGGGCTTAAAAGGAAACCTGGCAGCACAGCGTCTCCCGTCTCTCGGTGTGGACACAGCTGGAGGTGACCCCAATCGCCTGGAGACAGTGTGAGTTTCCTCAGCACTAAACACGCACATTTCCTACCTTGGAGCCCTACAAACTATCCTCCTGCCACTGCTGAGCCCTCCTACTCACCCTGCTGTCTCCTGGCCCGGAGCAAAGGGGTGTGGGCCGCAGAGAAAACGCCTTTCCAGAGGGCACCCCACCTCCAGCAGCCCAGGCCAATTACGACTTCTGCCCCTGGCATGTGCCCCCTGGTCCCACAACCACATGCGACTCTCTTGCCCCCCGCGCTCTGGCTCTGCGGAGTTTCTTCCCCAGCACTCATCGCAGTGACCTGTGGTCCCCGCCCCTGGGTACCTCCCCAAGGTCAGACATCCGCATTTGGAAATGCTTGTACCCCTGCCTGTGGCCCACACATCGCACCCATCTGTCAAGTAGCAAGCACTCAGGGACTGGCTTCTGGCTGTCAGGGAGACTCTCCAGGGAGCTGATGGAAGGCGTGCCTCTGGGCGGGCCCAGGCCCATTTCCAAAAGGCAGATCGCACAGGTGGCAGACCTTTGGGGGTGACTCCTGATCACACTGGCTCTGAAATCTGCCTTCCAGACCAGAATCCCATACCCATGAGCAGGTACCAAGAGGGAGGCTGGCAAGCCCTTCAGAGCAGCAGCCCTGCGGAAGGCCCCTCAGACCTGTCGGGCGGAAGTCAGGAGCTGCGACTTGCCTTTCTGGGGTCCCTTCAGCCCCACAACCTTCCAAGTCCACAGAGTAGGAGACTCCCGGCAGGGGCAGCGGTGGGGCAGCAGGAACGGTAACTGGCAGCGTTGTGCGCACTAATGCCCTTCTAAGTGCCCTCGCTTCAGTCTCACCTCAGCTCTAATGTTATGATCATCGTACCCATTTTGTGGCTGAGGAAACTGAGGCACAGAGCGGTTAAGTCACACCGAAAGCCACGTATCTGCCAACTGCACTGCTGACACTCTACATACCATGCATCTACCCACTCAGCCACCACTACCTCCAGTGGCTGGCAGAGGAGGCCGCTGGAACTTCCAGGGATACCAGCAGAGGACACCAGTGTCCCCCTGCAGCCTGCCACAAATAAGGAATGTACACCTGGGCTGGCCTTCACGTTTCCTCGGGGAGTCTGGGTCCCCCACGCCAGAGGCCCCTGCAGGGCAGGGCGGCCGGCCACAGGTCTGTGCACAGGCCAGCAGGCCTGCCCTCCTCCCTCCCTCCCTCCCTAAGCAAGACTGGCCTGAGGCCATTCCATCTTCCTTTGCAGGACTAGCAGCAAGGGACGTGGGAAAGGACAAACAGTACACTGCAAGTAACGGGATTTTAGATGAACAGCAGGGGGAAAAAGGAAGCCTAGCCCGGCAGCGGAAGGGCTGAAAGGATTAAGTCGCCTGAGTTCACCAGTAAATTCCCATGAGTCTTCAGCCAAATGGAGATTCCATTCACGTGAATCAGCGGGTGTTCCCTGAGAGCCTACTATGTGACCAGCCCGACCCGAGAGGCAACAGCAGGCTGCCGTCAAAGCCCAGTGCAGACCCTGCCGTCAGGAGCAGCCGAGCCAGGGACAGTCAGAGCCGCTGGACCCAGAACCAGGAGACTGACCAGAAGGACGGCCAAGTTCAGCAGCAGACAAGGCTGCAGAAGGCAGCAAGTGGCCCTTTCTGGGGCTGCGGCTGTACTGGAAGCGTTTATTTCCTGAGCTTCCACTAAGCGGACAATAACTCACGTGGACCCACGCGCACTGAGCGTGGACCAGCCTGGAGTGTGGTGTTCAGCAGACGGGAGGGAAAACCCACGCTCTGCAAGGTCTCCCTCCGGACCTGAGTGGAGACAGGCCGAATCACCCAAACATCCTAAGCTGCGGTTCCCTCGGCTTAAGAGACAGGAAAAATAGGGACACATTCTCGTTCAGCCTTTGACCTTTGGCTCTCACGTTCCTGGTTCCTGCTTTCAGCATTTGGGGGGAAAGAGTTTGTATTTTCAAAGGGCTGCTTGTCTTCTTTGCACATTTTCAAGAAATGACGTAAAGAGGCAACTTCTTAAAAAAGAAAAAAAAGCGCAATGCAGGCCCTCTGAATGAGCCCGGCTGTTTGTCTATAATGAGTCCAATTCTGAAATGCCCACAGCGCAGATGCTTCGGACGCTGGGACCGACAGGATGTTCCGATGCCCCTGGAAGCCCCTGGAAGCCCCTGCCAGCGGAGGTGCCCGCCCTGTGCGCGCAGAAGCACAACAGCGGTCAGCGGGGCTGCCTGGGGCCAGGGGCCCGCAGCGCCCAGAGTAACGGTGACCCCCGCGACAAGGAGAAGTCTGCGTCGGGCTTTGGGTTTGGGCCCCACAATCAGGCTTTCTCTCTGCGAATGGCGAGGGGGGAGCCTGCCCCTCCAACTCTGTCTTCAGGAGGGCAAGTCAATTTGATCAGATTTTTAAAAATTCAAAATAGCTCCCGCGCTTTTACAGGAGGCGATCGGGCAGGTGAAAGTCTGCCTGGCTCTGCTTCTGGAAAAGGCAGTTTGAGAAGCACGTCCCCGCCCTGCGTCCTCTGTGCTCTGGGCACACGCAGCCCGGGCCCGCGGGGGCTCCTCCTGAGAAGGGGACTAGACGGCGGCTGTGCGGGAGCTGGAACAGGTTGCTTGGGTGATCGCAGCCCCTCTATTTTAAGGACAGCGCTGCGTCCTCTAAAAGGGAAAAGCGCGAGCTTCTCCCGCCATCCCGAGGCTGCCTCAGAAGTATTATGCTGTTACAGATTTCAAAAGGTTAGCGTCAATGAACCTGACATCAGTCTCACCCAAAATAACCCATTCAAGAGAAAAGTAAGAAATAATTGCTATTTTCTCTTTTTTTCCCCTCCGCTATATTGCTATAATGATTTTGCATAACAGATTGAACAAAGTGCTGTTGTGACAGGTGGTAGAATTCAGCTAGTAAGCACCGAGACAGGGTTCAATTTAGTTTGTGAATCCTTTAATTGTTGTGCAGCTAATTAAAGAAGGTTCTTTACACTCGCAAGTGTTTACCGTTGCTAGTATGCATACATGAAAAATTAAATTGTGCCTTCAAGGGCTGAGAACTATAGAAAAATCATAGCTGAGGCTGCAACATGCTTACCAGCTCAAAATAGCTGCTTTTCACAATTGGAATTTGTAAAACTTTTTGCTAGGCAAATATAGAGCTAATTAGAAGTGTTCGTTGGACCAATTAACATTTAAATAAATAAGCCATATTGCACATTTCACAGTCTTTATTTAATGATGCTTCCAACTCTTTGGAAAGATTCTCTTAAGTACAAATAAGTTGTCATAAAAATGAAAGATAAAAATAACCCCATAACAATATATGCTATTTTTTTCCTTTTGCCTTGAAGTCCTTTACTAAAACTCTGTACCTATTGTTGAAAACGGAAAAATAAACCACACACCTATCAGCCAGAAACCTAGCTTTTCCTTTCATCTCCTCTAGTTACCTTTCCCCTTCTTTGAACAGAAACAGAAAAACATATTTTATTACTATTCAAATTGTTATGATAATTCTGTTTACTTACAATTTTTACCCCATGATAGAAAAATCTGTTTTGGAAAAATCCCACTCTAATCTGAGAGCATGCGTAAGCAGGAAACGGAAGGAAAGGGGACCAAAACCAGCAGTGTCTGGGGAGTGCCGCGAGAAAGCAGTTTGGGGAGTCCCTGCACACCTGCTCCTTTGCTGAGCCAAGTCCAGAGGGGCGGAGCTCACTCCTGAGCCGAATCCACTCTTGGGGGACGCCTGAAGCACTGGGAGGTGGGGGCCCTTCCAGGACCGCGGAGTCCTGTCTTATTCTGTCCTGTCTTATTCTCAGAGATCAACAGAACGGAATAGAAAACCCAAAAGCAGCCCCGACATATTGCACTTTTGACAAAGATGCAAAAGCAACTCAATGGAGGAAGAACAGTTTTTTTCAACAAATGGTGCTGGGCCAGGTGGATATCCATAAGCAAGAAAATAACTTGACCTTTGACCTGAACCTCACATCTTACAAAAATTAATCGAAATGCATCACAGATTTCAATGTAAAACATAAAACCATGAAACTTTTAGAAGATAACATAGAAGAAAATCATCAGGACCTAGCCTTGGTAAATAGCTCTCAGACATGACATCAAAAAGCCCAGTCCACAAAAGGTAAAACTGATAAATTGGATCTCATCAAAATTAAAAATTTTGCTCTGCAAAAATACCCTGCTAAGAGGATAAAAAGACAAGCTACAGACTGAGAGGAAACATTCGCCAACCACGTATCTGACAAAGGACTCTTATCTAATATATATATGAAGATCTCTCAAAACTCAACAGTAAAAAACAAATAATATAACTAGAAAATGGGCAAAAGACATGACCAGACATTTCACCGAAAAGGATGTAAGGATGGCAGGTAAGCACACGAGAGGACATTCCACGTCGCTAGCCAGCAGGGCAATGCAAATTAAAGCCAGGATGAGATGCCGTGCCACACCTAGTATGAGAGTTAAAATATAAACAGTGACAATACCAAATGCTGGCCAGGGTGCAAAGAAACTGGATCACTCCTACAGGCTGGGCCAAACGCCAAATGGCACAGCCACTCTGGAAAATAGTCTGGTAGCTCCTTAGAGAATAAAACACACACTTACCATACGACCCAGCAATTGCACTTCCGAGTCTTTACCTAAGAGAAGTGAAAACTTACTTACACACCAAAACCTGTACACTACTGTTCCGAGCGCTTTCTGTGTCACAGCCAAGAGCTGATGCAGCCTGAATGCCCCACAATAAGCAGGCGGACTTTAAACAAGCTGTGGCCCATCCGTACCGTGGGGCACTGCTAGTAATGAACAGGGTGGGCCCGTGAGACACAGCAGCTTGGCTGGACCTCAAGGGCAGACTGCCAAGAATAAAGCCAATGTCAAAAGGTCAGATATCGCATGATTCCATTTCGATAATGCTGTCACATTGATAAACTCACAGAGATGGAGTACAGCTAGTAGTTACCAGGGACAAGAATGGCAGGGGCAGGAGTGGGCGTGGCATGAAGGGGCAGCAGAGGGAGACCTCTGTGGTGATGGGACAGTTCTGCATCCTCACTGAGCTGGTGGCTACAGAATGGAAAGATGGGACAAAGTGACATAGAACCAGGAGCCCGCTCCGTGTCGCGCTGTCAGCTTCCGGGCTTTGCTGTCACCCTATGGCTACTTACACACAAGCAATGGGGGAACCTGGGCACGGGTACCTCTGGGTTCTGTCTGTGCAACTTCCTGTAAACGTACCATTATTTCAAAATAAGAAAGTTAAAAAGGAAACTAAAGAACAAATTTTGAAACCATGAGCAGTTTTCGGTCTGTGCTTTCTACCGTCGTCCTGGTCTATTTTGTAAGCTCTTGAATCTGCTCTGAGAGCCAATCTCTGCCCCCTGCGGGGTCCTTCTCTCTCTCACATCCCTCGTCTCTGAACACAGGTCACCTCTTGCAAGTACAGGGTCTTCTCAAACTGTCTTCTCCAAGCCCTCATGCCTTTTAATGGCTAAGTAGTCTTACCTTGAGTCTGGCTTCCAGTACTGGACTCAAGTGAACAATGGCAAGCTAACATTTAAATAAATGAGGCAGATCAGTGAAGGAGACACAAAATACCAAAATCTGAGCAGTGTCTGTTATCCAAGCCATGACATAACAAGTTCTAAGAAATAATAAATGCTCAGGTATTCGACCTGGGACCCTGGGAGGGGGAAAGGCCAGCCGGGAGCTCTGTGGAATGGCAAGCAGGGTTACCCTGGAACAACAGAGAGGCCGGGTGCACCTGGCAAGGGCCACCCTCTCCGAGAACCACTTCCAGCTTCCCTTCCCAGAAGCTGGCACTGTGTGATCGTTGGCTGTCCACATCGAGCTTCTAATGAAAGATGGATAGAGGAGACAAAGCCGAGGAAATTGCCAAAAACAAGAATAAACCACAACTTTCTAGAGAATAAAATTGACCCAGAAAACAGAAGTCCAACTGGGCATCTCCTTTCAAACTGGTTATTTGGTGGATGCTAGAATCATGTGATTCCTTATTTGGAAGAAATCTGTCAGTCCAACGCCCTTCCTAAGTGGGGATGGGGATGGGGGGGTTGGGCGGGGGGGGGGGTTACCCAGTATCAATTCTACCCGAAGAGATGCTTGGCACTTTTTGTGACTGGTATTTTTTTGTTTGATGAGAAGTTGTTTTAAAAACATAATGACATACGTAGAGCAGAGAAGATTTTTAGGGCCGTGTACATTGTATGGTAAGATACCACAGTGCTGGCTACGTGTCAGAATACACTTGTCCAAACCCACAGAACGCACAGCCCAGAGCAAGCCCTCACGTATACGATGGACTGTGTGTGATGACGACGTGTCCCACTGCCGTGAGCAGATGTCCAGTGGGGCAGGCTGAGGTGGGGGCAGGGAGGAGACTGGAAATCTCTATACTTTCTGCTCAGTGTTTCTGTGAACCTAAAACTGCTCTAAAAAATAAAGTTTATTCATTTTACAAAATCATAAAACAAAAATGTAAGTGATCTAGTTATGATAAATCTTATACTCCCAACGAACCTTACCTTGCATTAAAATAATAAAAAGTCCCTACTAAACAGAGATGGAGAGAGCACAAGCCTTTCCTTCAGCTGACACTCGGGGTGTCGCAGCACAGCCCGAGCATGTCACCACAGCCCAGGCACAGCTCAATGTCACAAACAGCAGGGGGCACGAGTCTGCTCCCCAGGGTCGTGGAGGGGAGCCCAGGGTCCTGGGAGGGGGCAGCCCTCCTCAGGCAGGTAAACCAAAGGTCGGGTAACCCGAGGCCATCCTTCTGTAGGGAGAACTCTTGACCAGTCACTGTGGCTCATTCAGGGTCAACAGGCCACAGCCACCAGCGGACGGGGTTTCGACATTACACCGCAAACTGCCCATCACAAACCAGACGCACCACACGTCTCGGGTGTTTAACTGTAGATGCTGCAAACGGGAACAAAAATGCCACTTTTATGTGTTGGTTACTTACTATTCCCTTTATAGTTTCCCAAGGAGACAATCTGTTGGTCTTTTAGACTATATAATTGTAGGATCATAAAGTACTGGTCCGATGTTAGCTCCTTTTTAAATGAATCATTCTTATCAATGTTGTACCACAGGTGTCATGAGAACTGGCAGCGGTTTGGGTCACCTCAGGCCCGTCCTGTCCACACACAACGAAGGCCTGGGGCTGGGAAGCCTGGGGCGCACATGTCAGGGCAGGAACCCGGCTCCCGCGGCCACTGTGCTCCAAGCCCTCGGCACTGTGCTGTGTCCTCAGGGTCGCAGAGTCTGCTGGCAGCTGTGCCGAGACCAGACGTGTGCACCTCCACAGCCAGTGCTGAATGTCAGGTGACTCTCACAAGAAACTAAGGCTGACCTGGGAGTAGAGAAGCGACCTGTCACATGTACTCTCCAGGCTGTATTATGTGCAGGCAGACTAAACAATCAGCACCCAACATGGAAGACGGAGAGACGCTGCTGCTTTTCCTTCTCTTGGTGGGGCGGGGGTGGTGGCGATTGGGGCTCATACGGGGGCGG
The DNA here is from genome assembly GCF_057876585.1 of Rhinolophus sinicus. Lineage (NCBI taxonomy): Eukaryota > Metazoa > Chordata > Mammalia > Chiroptera > Rhinolophidae > Rhinolophus > Rhinolophus sinicus. The sequence goes on along the minus strand of NC_142508.1, from coordinate 80,875,598 downwards.
ACATTGAAGAAGGAACCTCCTCTGCTGCAGCGGAGCAGACGTAAGACACACCTGGGCCAGTCGGACACCTGGGTGTGTGTGTCGGGGCAGAGAGGTGGCAGAGAAGTAGGGGTGAGAAGAGGGTTGTTTAAGGAAATGAGCATTTACAAATGCAAATCTAGTAATTACATACCCACACATACACCTATCAGTGGTTAGACACCTAACTACCCATTTGCACACACAATTACCCAATTTGTAAGGGTTCACAATAGATAAGTAGGCAGTAGGTGTGCACACCTGTTGGACTGGCTTCAGCAAACGTAAGTAAGCCTCTAATACACAAAGGGGGAAATCCAAGTCCTCTATGGAAAGTTCCGGACCACTGAGTAGACAGCTCTTGGAGGGCGCCCAGTGTGCTAAGGCCCTTGTCGCACGTGCTGGCCTCCAATAAGAGACACCGAGTGTGACCTGCTGGTCTGACGGCTGCTGTCTCTCATTTGCTCACCCTGGCCCTCGCCTGCCCTTCCTGTCCCCGGGCTCTCCTGGCACACTCCTGCTCAGCTCCAGCTCTGAACCAGACTTCTCTCCCCACACATGGTCGCGTCTGTCTCCTCTCCATCCCCGACCCCCACTACCCCATCCAGACACCCAGGCTTCCACACTGGTCTTCCTGCTTCCCCCGCCCACGTGGCCCCTTGGACAAGTCTTCTCATCGCACACCAGCCCCGCTGCTCTTCAGAAAGAGACTGACGTCCTTTACATGTGCACAGGCCACACAGCCTTGTCTGCGGCTCTCCCAGCCCAGCCCCCAGCTTCCCTTCTCTCTGCGCCCAGCCCCACTGGCCACCTCTCAGTCCTCAGCTTCCCCAAGCATCCTCTGCCACAGGCCCTCTGCACTTGCGGTTCCTCCAGCCCCAATGTGTTTCCCTGTGCTGTGCCGTTTAACCTCTCCCTACGACTGCTGCGATTGCCCATGACTAGGCCAAGACTTTGGCTCTGGGAGCTCCAGTTTCGTCTCCCTGAGGCACTTGCCAGCTGTAATTTTGCAGCTGTTCATGTGATTTCTGATAAACATTTGTCCCTCCCTCCAGACCGTAAGCCCCACGAAGGCAGAACTGAGCCGTATTTGCTCATCATCACGTCCCCAGTGCAGGGCAGGGCTTCAGTAACAGCTCTGGGGCCGAATGAGCATATGAATGAACGAATGAATGAATGAATGAATGAATGAATGAATGAATGAAGCGGCCCCTCTTCCTTGACGCCTTGGCTGCGCTTCTCATGTGCCACCAGCACATTCTGACGCCTCCCTCCTGAATAAACTGACCATCAGTGAGCAGGCACCTGCGCCTAGCGCTGGCGTGCCATACGTGGTTGTTGAATGAATACATGAGCGAATGGTGAGCTGTTCTGACCCTCAGACTCGGCCCCTGCACTCAGTACTGACCACTGATGTGACACCCCCAGGGGCAGCTTCACATAGGCGGTGTCATATATACTTGCTGATCGGATCAGGAATTACTGCCACAGAGACAAAGAATGGTTCCCCAAAAGCACTGAGTGTGACCGTCCCCTCGGCTTCCCCACTGCAGCAGCTGTCTGAAGTCAGCGAGCAGCTGACAGTGAAGGAGCGTGAGCAGGCACCCTGTCCTGCTTTGTTCTAACTGTGCACTAGTCTTCAGGATGGACATAAAAGTAGTTAATGACTTCTGTGCCGCACAGTCCTCCCCTCCCTCCCTCCTCCCTCTGCTCTTCCTCCCTCCCTCCTTTCCTCCATCGCTTCCTTCTTCCCTCCCTCCCTCCCTCCCTCCCTTCCTCCCTCCCTCCGTTCCTCCATCCCTCTCTTCCTTCCTTCCTTCCTTCCTTCCTTCCTTCCTTCCTTCCTTCCTTCCTTCCTTCCTTCCTTCCTTCTACTGTAACGACATGCAGGCAGATGAAGGAGTTACTCTAGTGTGTTTTTCTTCTCTAGGAAAGAAACAGCCCTTGTAAGTCTTGGGGAGCTTAACTTCAGCTCACTTAAGAGCAGTCATCTGCTATACTTAGGGAACAGAGGCATCGTAGAGAAATGGGAAATCACACCGAGTCAGGGTTGGCTGGGAAAACACCACACCCCGGGCTGCAGAGGGGAGGAGGCGTTTGGGGCCGGGCCGCGCAGAGGGACCAGGTCACCATGGCTCATCACTGGTGGGCAGCAGAGGCCCAGGGCATGCACCTGACATCTCAGGCCTCCCCACCCTTCTTTGCTACCCCCAGCGTGGGGCCTTGCAGTGTCTCCATATGGGTGTGAACTTCTGCAGGCTCAATTTTGTGGTCTCCTTAATGAAATCCCTGTGGTGGCTGAGTCTACCCTCCCTGTGTATTTCAGATCCAACCGCAAACTCATCCTGCCCCACCTCCTTGCCCCCATGGATTCGTGGTTTCCTCCTGGTTTCCTGGCAAATTCTGATTGTGTTGACACCCAATGGGGCCCTGGGTGTCCCCAGGGGGAAACTGGAATTCCCAAGCATGGGGGCGTGGCTGCAGCACCAGGGCTGCAGAACATCAGGCTGGAGCCACACGCCGCTCGGCTCTCCCGGGGACGCTTTTTTGGGACATCTTTAACCAAGGAGAGGCCAGACGAACACAGGATTTATAAGATATGCCACATCAGCTAAATGAATACTGATTTGTCCTGGGGCACAGTTACAAGGTTTAAGGTTACAGTGCCAACATTTGAGAGAATCCCAGTCTAAGACAGCTCACGAAGGGACAGCGGCAAGGGAAAAGTTTCCAGAAGACGCAGCTTCTATGTGGACTAGATGTTTCTTTTTCTTCCGAGTCGAGTTCCTTTACCTTTTTTCTCTTTCTCTTGATCTTTCTCAGATCTGGTCTGAACTGGGTACTATCATTCTTTACAATTAAATACTGAAACAAGCTGCACCCCAAATGTAGTCCTGTCCAAGTCCAGGCACCTGGAAGAGATGTGGGGGCCTCCTCTGTGCCTGGGAGCAGAGACGGGCGAGACAGCCCAGGGCCAAGGGTTAGGAACTCCTTGGGGAAAATGGCAGAGGCGTGTGGGGGAGGGACCCCAAGCCCACTCACAGGACCTGTGCAGGTGCATCCAGTGGACACGGCTGGGAACCCCGTTTCTGGCTGAAGGTGAGGGGGACCAAGGCCCAGCACGTGCTTCTGACGACCAGGTCCCTGGTAAGTATCAGCACTGCGGCCCCCCCAAGGCCACGTGAGCCGAGCTTTGGACCGCTGTGTCGAGAGGACGCACGAGTCGGGATTTCTGTTTCTTCTGACGTGGGGATGGGGCCCAGAACTCCATGTGCTAAGGGGGGGGCTAAGTGTCAGCATGGGGGTGGGGGGCAGAGAGCGTCAGCGGCCCTTTACCTGCATTGGAACCCTCCAGCAGACGCACACATCTGCCTGCCGCCCGCCCGTGCCCGGCCTGCGGGCACCACTGGCTTCGCGTGGTGTTTTAAGGGCCAGGAAAACATGAAGCGTGAAAGCCCCCAGACCACAGGAAGGCGAACCTCCAGCTCACGGCACAGAATTGACTGCGGCCTCTCTCCCCAGGAGCCTGGCTGCGGGGAACAACGAGGGGGCCCCAGGGCAGGGCTGGGGGGCAGCTTCGACACACACAGGTCCTCAGCTTAGCCCCTCCGGCCTGTCCTTTCGGCGAGTTAAACTCCAATGTCCTCGCTTTAAAAACCCCCCGGTCTTTACACCACACGCGGAGGCTCTTCAGGAGTGTCATTTAGCGCCCATGCTCTTCCGACTCAGGCTGCCTTTCTTCTCTCCAAACCGTTCCCAGTGTGAACGCTTATTAAAAGGGAGAGGAGTCCCTGGCGTTTGTCATTCTTTTAAGGACCACTGCGCTAAAGACTAAAGCAGAGAAAAAGACCAATTAGCAGGCTGTCCTGCTCGTCCCCCCACTGCACACAGCCTCGAGCCTGCCCAGCTGGCCCCAGGGAGCCCACCCAGCACACTGTCCCTACAGGGCAGGTGTCGCCCTGAGGTAGCTCTTGCCATCCCTGAGGTCATGAGCTGGGTGTCTGGGGAGTGTACACAGGGGAACTGGGACCAGCACAGCACTGGAGAAATCTCCGGGAAAACACGGGCCTGGCCAGCTTTGCTTCTGCTCTGATTCTGCTGGAAACATCTTTTTCCAGAGACCTCCACAGCTCAACTTGAAAACATCACAACAGTGCACTGGGCAGCCAAGTGGTCTTTCTAGAAGACAGCGCCAGAGGGGCCACAGCAGCTGTTACCCGTGTGTCACCCAGACCACGTGGGCAGGGCAGAAGTGGACGGCGGCAGGGAGACAGTCCTCCAGGATCGGGATTCCCCACACCATCTCTCACCCACAGGACATTTACGCAGCCAGCACCGCCGGTGCGTCCAGCCTGGGCCAGCTCAGCCCGGTCTGGAAGCCCCCTTGGTGGGTGAGAAAGGCAGACGGCCACTCCTGATGCATTTCACCATAACACAGTCCCAGGGGCAAAGCACTGCCATCTATTACCATCCCCTCTGTACTGGACAGGTAAGAGATTTCCGAGCTGGGGAGTACAGGTGAGGCAAAAACAATCCACCAGTGGGAAACGTGCATCGTAGGCAAAAAGATATTCTCTTTATAACGATCTTGTGCCCCGAGTTGGGGTGGAGGAGGACCCCCACCCAACATTCCCAGCTCCAGCGCCGGCCCTGCGACCACCCTGCAAGGAAGTCCTTCCCGAAGGTTCCGCGCAGGGACTACTGCCAACCACTGGAGGCACAAAACCAGGCCGGGACTCCACAAAGACATGCGCGGAGCGCGTGGCCAGTGGATGCCCGCTGGGCGGTCCCTCAGAGCCAGGAGGGAAGCACAGCGCCCACTGGCAGTCTCCAGGGATCAGCTCTCGGTGGGAGGGCCTGGTGCATCCTGGGGAATGGGGGAGACGCGCTCCGCCCCCACAGGACCACCCCATTAAGCCCTCAGCCCTCTGGAAGGAGCCACACCTGCTTCAAAGGGGAGACTTCCAGGAAATGGACCCCACAGTCGTATCACTGTCCAATGGCCAGCTGTCCTAACCTGTCTGGAAGGGTCCATCACAAGATTCTGATCCTGGAACGTGGGCAGCAGAGGCCCAGGGCATGCACCTGACATCTCATGAAGGAACCTGTCTTCCCAGGGGCTGCTATGGACTAACCAGTAAAAAGAACAAGAAAACTTCCACGGCCCCCCAGCCCTGAGCAGCCCTGCAGAGCCATCATTCTTTCTAAGAAACTGGTCTCCAGGTGCCGCGCCCTCCGCTCCTGCGCCCTCACATGCAGGGGTGCCCCTGCAGAGCTCAGCCTCCCGCCACTGGACCCCTCGGAAAGGGAAGAGGCTGGCACAGCTACACCCCCTGGCTGAGGGAAGAGGTGATTTCTGAGGAGTCCCTGAGTGTCAGGGGCTGTGCCCCTCCCCTCACACGGCTCCGTGGATGCAGGACCCACAGCTGGGAGAGGCCACTGCTGGAGGCCATGACTGGACACCAGACGCTGTGGGCTTGGACAAGAAGCACTACAGGGTGACCGTGACATGGCCTGAGGACCCGGGACTGCCCACCAGGGCTTCCGGTGGGAGCTCCTAGGACCCCCTCCGGCCCCGCTCTGCAGCCTCAATTTTAGGGAGCTCTAACAAGACTCAGCAGAGTCGCAAGACAGCCCTGGTACCCCAGGCTGGAAGGAGCCATGCCTGCACCCCCACTCAGGTCCCCAGCCGGGGGGTTGGCTCCTGTGACTAACTAGGGTTGAACAAGAGGCCCCTGTGTACTCTGCCTCCCCCAGAAAACACACCGCTTCCCTGTGCTGACTTCTCTGCTCCCTTTCTCTCTACCTCCTAGCCAAATCAGCACTCTTGCAAAGTGGGGCCTCCAAAGGCGAGAGCCACAGGGCTGGGGGAAGGGGAGAGACGGAAGCACCTCCGCACATGGCCCCTTCTCTCCTGGCTTTGCGGGGCCTCTGGCCCAGTGTCCCAGGAGGTGGATGAGGGCTGTCCCTCTGGGCGTGAGGTGGAGAGGGTTAGGCCCTCCAGCCAGGTCCCTGGGGACAAGCATGGCATGTCCCACCAGCTATTAGTGTCTGTAGCTTCTTTGCAAGCAGGCATTAAGCAACAGAAGCAACAAATGTCCCTTTCTGTAAGCATCTGACCTTATCTGGAGTGTGTCATCAGCTTCAAGAGTCATGGCTTATGTCAGTGTGGGTGAAAAACAGCCTCCACGGCTTCAAATTGGGACCACTCTGCTCTCAGCAGCAGATGTAAACCAAGCCTGTGGTAAGTGGCAACAAATGGTTTGGAAAGAAGCAGTGGGTCCCTCTCTGCCACCAGCCACGGGAGGGCAGCGACCAGCCGTCTCCTGAGCACCACTCTATGCCAGCCTTGAGAAACGGGGTCCTCTGGGCCCAGCTCCCCACAACTGCAGAACCTCAGCCTCGACTCTGCAGAGCACCAGTCTAAGCCAGGCTTTGGCCACTGACAGCCCCTCCCCGCAGCTCACAGCTGGGCACCTGCCTTCTCCCACCTTCCAGGTGACTCAAGCTGCCCTTTGCCTCAGCAGGTTCTGACCACAGGGCCCTGCAGCCTGCAAGTGAGGCAGGAGGGTGACACAAAAACACGGTGCCCCTCTGACTGACACCCCTTCTCTGTGTCACCACTGATGTTTCAATCACACATCAAACAGGCCACTGGCTTCCACACTGCTTCCTCTAGCATCGTTTTATCAGAATCTTAACACACAGATGTCGACACGCTATCTTAAAAACTGCTGCTAGTGTGTGACTTTGGATAACTCTGGGAAGCAGTCTCCTGCTGTCCACGCCACAAACCCGCAGACAAGCCCTGTTGCCGTCCCGCTGACACAGAAGTATCCAGTGAGATAATAGGTGCAGGACAATTTTCATCCACCAAAAACTGCCCCTGAGCCTACAAAGAAATACCTAATACCTGGCGCCCTGGCAGTGTGCCAGGGCACGGCTCTGGGTGTGGACACACATAGACTAAAGATCTTCTATGTGTCAGGAGGGGCAGAAGTTTGCACAGACTGTGGCATGGTCACAGATAACAGATCCGAAAGCTCAGTGAGGGAGGGCTGAACTCCGCCCAGGGCAGGGAGAAACGGCTCCCTCCGTAGTGAGGTGACGTCTTTCCAGCTGGGTCCTGGAGGATGAACAGGACTTTTCTGGGGGTGGCGGCAGAAGTATGTGGCTGGCTTTCGGGACAAGGAAACAGCATGTGCAGAGGTGCAGCGAATTCAGGGGTGTGGCGTATCTGGAGAACGGCGAGGCGCTCAGTGACACAGAACAGAGGTGACAGTGAAGAGGGAAAGGGCGGGGGTGGGAGAACGTCACACGAGATAAGCTGGGAAGGTGGGATGGGACCAGGTGGTGGGGCCTCCGGTGCAACGCCAGCTGACAACAACGCCCTGGGCCACATTTCATCAACGTCTAAATAAATGAGGAGTGGGACGGGGACAATTCCTCTTGATCTCTGGAAACCACGTGCCAGCTGGGTGGCCTGGGGACTGCTGTCTATGGGGGCATCGCCGCTGAGGACCCACTGAGCACGCAATGCTCACAGGGCCCACGTCTACACCAGCTGGGGACAGATAGTTGGAGACAGAAGGTGACAACCCAAGAGGTGCCCTAGGCAGCGAGTTCAGACGACTGGGGATTCATGGTGGAGGGGAGGCGTGTGGGCCCGAATGACTGAGTGAAGGAAGAGTTGGGACGAGCGGGTGGAATCGCGGTAGAAGGCAGAGACCCAGCCCGGGGCTGGCGGGGCTGTGCGGTGCGCTTTCACCCTGCCAGGCAGGTCTGTGAGAAGGCCGCGGAGGCGCAGCGCCCACTGGTGCAGTGAGCGCCTCGTTCAGACAGCAGGACGCGACCTCACAGGTAACAAGGAGCCACCACCCTGTGACCAGGAGTTGCAGACAGCTGATGGTGGTGACAGCCCAGCCCAGAAGCACCAGAGGAGGAACCCAGCATCGTCACAGGGTCACAGCAGGTTACCCAAGATGGGAACAGGCCTGGCATGTTGGAGGAGCAGAGCCCGGGGGACAGGGAAATGAGGCCACGTGGCCCCAGCTCACCGGGCTCTGCAGGACAGGGCGATGGAAGCCCAGAGAGTTAGGGCCTGGGGGTGCCGTGACGTGACAGTAGAGAGTCTGCTGTGTGGATGACAGGGAAGTGGGTGGGAGGATGGCGGTAAGGGACCCGCAGGGGGATACGAATGTTCCAGGTCTCCGGGGAGATGGAGCCGGCCTGGCGGATGGATACCGGCCCTGGTGGTCTAGCTCTTGGCCCCTCCGCCCACAGGGAAATTGCCCATTAGGGCACCCACCAGGAGACTGTCCCCTCCCTGCACCTGGCAGGGCTACCCAGGGCAGGTGACACCCCAGGCAGGCTGCCCCTCCAGTCAGTACAACCACTAGGCCCCCACGAGGTCATCGCCTCCCAGTGCCGTCACCAAACTCCACCAGCTCTCTGTCCCCTTCCCGCCCTTTCCGACCTGGCTGTGCCAGCCCCTGCAAGGCCTGCTCCCCTTCTCCAGCCTCCAGCTGGGCGCACGCCGTGTGCAAACACCGTCTCCATGCCAGCATCCTTGGCCCCTCCCCTCCCAGCCTTCAGAGCACTGTATGTGGACGCGCCTCTGCCCTTCACGTTCCACTCAGATGTCGTGGTCCCCAGCACACCTCCGCTCCCCAGTACCGGGGTCCACATCTGTGACCAAATACGCCACACACCCAGTGCGGGGCTGGCCAAGATCATGCAGCAGCAGCAGCAATGGGCACCCGCCCCTGTCCTGCAGGGGTCCCGGGACTTGTCCCTGCTCAGTGCCATGCCCCCAGCCCACGTACAGTGAACCAACGCTCAATCAACATTTGGGAAAGGAAGAAGGGGAGGGGAATAAAACAAGTATGAGTGAGTAGCAGTGGGCACTGGCTGCAGGGGGCACGTGGCTAAGGGGTGAGCTGCCTCACCTCCACGGCGTCCCCTCAACTGTTGTTCATCGCCCAAAGGGGCAGGTCTACCTCGCCTGATGCAGGAGGGACAATGCTGAGAACTTGAGTCACACTCATTGTTTTCAGAGGGGCAACATCCCTACAGTTTATTCCAGATGCACAAGCATACACTGGCCATGCTGCGCATTTCCATGGGAATTCTGAACAAAGAGGAACGGCTCCCTCGTGTATGTCTGATAAGTGAGGACTTCCTACCCCAAATTTCCCTAACGCAGTGAGCGCCCATATGCTCTGAAGTCAGAGCCACCGCAGGGACGGGCCACCTGTCATTACCTGCATCCCCACCAAAACCACGATGTGGCATCACACAGGCCACCCCCTGCGCTCCTGCCAAAGCAGACCGCACTCCCTTCCTCCCTCCTGATCCCGCTGAGCCAGGCGTCTGCACTGATTTGTGGGACCAGAAACGCAAACACCTCAGCTTCCACACAGGGAGCTTCAGGGAAGAGTCTCCTGCCCGCACCCCAGCCACCAAAAGAATGCTTAATCAATGAAAAAATTAACTGTGTCCTTAAATAAAGAAGTGAGGACATTTTCCTTACAGTGCTTTATTAATTGGTAAATACAATTATTGAATTTTTGAAAGTTCTAATTTAAATGTATTGATCCATTATTGTTTTGTAGATTTTCCACCCAAATGTCTTGGAGGAAATGAATGGCGAACCCTGGACCACTGCATCACCGAAAGCATGCCAAACCATCAAAGGGGAGCTTCGCACACGCGATGCTCAAGGAGTCACCTGGTGTCCTGTCCACAAAGCTGACGTGTGCGCTTCATTCAGATTGGACGACTCTCTTTTACTACCCGGTCACTAGTCCTGACCTGGGAAATGGGACGTGAGCACCGAGCTGGCTCTTGGTGGGCGGGGCGGCAGGAGCAGATGGCAACCAGTGGGAAGGGAGTGACACCTCAGCCCGATGGGAAGAAATCCTGAAAACACCCGTCTCACATAGCCATTTTGATGAGATTTAAACCAAGGAATGGAAAGCGTTCCCCTCTCTGGGCTTGCTCTCTTCCAACAAAAGAATTTAAATAAGAAATATCTGCCGCTTTCCCCAGTAGTAAACTTCATAGGAATTTAGTAAGCAAGGCTTTGATACATTAAAGATATTTGGCCGTGGGCGGAGGGGCCAAGAGCTAGACCACCAGGGCCGGTATCCATCCGCCAGGCCGGCTCCACCTCCCCCGAGACCTGGAACATTCGTATCCCCCTCCGGGTCCCTTACCGCCATCCTCCCACCCACTTCCCTGTCATCCACACAGCAGACTCTCTACTGTCACGTCACGGCACCCCCAGGCCCTAACTCTCCGGGCTTCCATCGCCCTGTCCTGCAGAGCCTGTGTGACCTGGGGCCACGTGGCCTCATCTCCCTGTCCCCGGGGCCTGTTCCCACCCAGGGACCTGTGCCCCTGCAGACTCCCTCTGTGTGGACACCTGGCTGCAATCTCAGAGCGAAGGTCACGTCCTCAGGGAGGCCTCCCAAGACTAGTCCCTCTATATCAGGTGTCCCCCCACCAGCCCGCGCGTCATCACACTGCCCTCCTTGCCCCTGCTCTGTACCTGCTGGCTGTGCAGCCTCTTTCCCGCAGCCCTTCCCCTGCCCAGAACTGAAACAGGCCCTCGCCTGGCACCCAGCCCCGAGCACGGTGCCTGGCACTCAGCCGATGGTGCAAAGCAGCCCTGGTCTCATCAGGAGAAGTGGGCTCGCTTTGGAGGCGTGATGCATGCTGGGTGCACAGAAACACGTACTGAGCACCTGGGTGGGTACACGGTGGTCCCTGCTGACAAGCAGCCAGGCAGGAACTTTCTAGAAAATGGCTCACACCCACCCTCAGCAAGCAGCACCTCCAAGGGACACCAGGCCCAGTGAGGCTCAGTGCCCTAAGGTGAGACAACCTAGGGCACGGCACCCCGGTCTGAGGGCATGGCCGGGCTCGTCTGCAGTCTGACACACATCAGCTGAGTCACTTCTGAATTCCAGAGTGCTGAAGACATTAGTAATTAGGGCTCTGCGATCTCACCTCTTTTGGGCCACTCATAACTCAGACTCACTTGGCCTCCAAGCTTCCTGGACCCAGGCAGTGGGTTCCTCGGGGGTGGCCAGGCTTGGCTGGGGCAGTAATGCTGTCCAGGCCACACTTCACAGGACGGGCCCACCTCCAGCTTACTCGGCACCTCTGATGTGATGTTTCCTGCCAACATTCAAGCCCACGTGTGAATTTTTATGCAGGCAACAAGGAGTGCCTCTGGCCGGCTAATTAGGGGTGCAAGTGCCTAATTGGGCCACATAAAGACAAGACAGAAGGCTGACTGCCGGCAAGAAAAGTGTGCTTTCGGGAAAGGCCTCCCCAAAGAATGCCCTCACACCTGGGGCCACGTTTTGTGTTTACTTCCACTGCTGGGGTCTTCGCACAGCCACTCTGAGGGTGCTCGATGCAGGAGGCACAGGAGTGGCACATCCTTTGTGGTGTCGGGACACAGTCTGAAGGCCCCACTCCACCACCAACCAGCTCAGGGACCCTCCGGGTCACCTCCAAAGTCCTTCCTCAGGGCTGCCGTGAGGATGGAATCAGGCAGACGCGAGGGGTGCTTAGCCCAGAGCCCAGCATGGAGCAGAGAGCTGTTACTGAGTTAACATCAGGCCCGCACGCTGGCTGGTAAGGTGGGATTGGGTCTCATTTCATGCCCCCTGCCCCCTGCAGTGTCTGCTGAAGCCACTGCCATCACTACGGCCACCCGAGAGCATCCGTCCCTTCCTTCACCCCGCCCAGCCCCCACCCTTCCCCCCATCTTCCAGCCCTCACCCCAAAACCACGCTTCACTCTTTCCAGATCTTAGACCCCCTGGCAAGGTCAACCCTGCTCCATCCTCCTCCCATTTCATTTCAAGAAGCATCAACTCAACAGAAAGTCCTTAACAATTCACCTAGTTAAAGTATCCCCTCGACCCACTCAGGCTGGAGAGGGTTCCAGGGAGGAGACGCAAGGCAGGAATCCCTTTTGTCAGACTCAGGGCATCGCTGTCTCGCAGGGAATCAAGTCCCCCCATCACTGTAATGACACCACCCAGCACAGCTCAAGCTGGCTTTTCCTCTAGACCTGGCTCCCTGCACAGGGGACACTTACTGGGTAGACTCGTGGCCAGCTAGACAAAGGAGAAGGGGGGACATTTCATTCCTATCTTTCCACGATAGTGTTGTGTAAGCCCCAGTCAAGAGCATACACAAACTTCAAAATAGCTCATGTTTGGGCAAGAAAAATGAAAGCAACAGCCTTACTATCTCAAATCACATTTACAGGTGTACATACATCATTTCCAACAGGTTCTCCCTACAAGCCAGACATTTGAGGGGGCTGGAGTCACTGCCTCCTCCCCACGCCCCTCACTCCCAGGACTCAGAAGTCCGGAGACGTGCCCCGCTCTCCTGGGATCCGTGAGACAAGGCCAAACCCACATCCCTCTGGCACATGCAGACCCACAGAAGGCCGGGAGATTGGAGCAAACACCTGAACAGTAACTCTGCCGCTGGGAGGTCCCAAATTGGGACCAGCCATTCAGACCCATTGCCCAGGCACCAGAGATGTCCTTCTTTTCTTCCATAAGAAAGCTGGTCTGTGCATGCTCCTCTCAGCTGTCCCTGCCTCCCCGTCACTTCGTTTGCTGCTCACTGAGAACAGAAGGGACCGAGGCGGGTGATGTAGGGTGGAGAGGGCACAGCCCTCGGGGACGGAACTGGATCTAGAGAGGAGCTCCAAGCGTGGCCAGGAGCTTCCCGCCACCTCAGAGGAGCCAAACTGTCCCAGCTCAGCGTCCGGTGTCATGGGGAGTGTCAGAAGTCACAGGACACCGGGAGGGGTGTCAGGGTGGGAACAGCACTGCTCCGTCCTTTTTCAGAAGCCCCCACCTGTGGCCCACCCACCCCAGCACAGGGAAGGCAGGACAGGCGTTCTCAGGTGCTCTCAAGGAGATCAAGTCACAGCAAGGTCAAATGCGTCCTTCAAGGGCACATCAAGGTTGGAGGCAGAGGTGCAGTTAGACTGCAGGGTCTTTCCTTCTGGCCCAGATGCAGCCACAGGAGCCAGTGGGGCACCAAAGACCGCACGCACCAGTTCTGAAAGAGGAGCCAAAACAAAAACCAGCCAGGATTCTTGCCATTTCCGGAGACTGGAGGGGTGCCGGCGTCACGCAACGCACTGAGCCCGTCCCCTCAGCTACACATTCAGGGCACACTCACTCCAGCACTCCCACGTGGGCACCCACTACCGAGGTGCACAAGCGCGCAGGTGCAAGGACCCTCCCCAGCCTGGGCTGACAGTGTCCCTAAAGGATGAGCTCCCCGGCAAAGGATGCACGGTGGGCGCAGGCCCCCGCTGGGCTGGAGCCCCAGAGCCCGGGTCCCGCTGCGCGCTGGGTGCCCCGCGCCCCGCCCCGCGCTGATGACTATGCGCCAGCAGCTGTCTCGCGCGGTGACGGCGCCTCTAATTGATCTCATTATCTCTCCTCCGCAAGGTGAAATGCGGCCGCGCGGCGGGCCAGGCCGGCTGGCTGGCGGGGGCAGCTTGGCGGCCGGCGGCCCGCAGCCACACCGGGCGTGCAGCCAACGAACGCAGGCGGCGGGCTGCTGGGCGGCCGGCTGCTGTCCACCAACAGCGATGTGGCCATCCAAGGCCCCGGGCCTAGGCGCGCTGCGTCCTGCATTCCTTTGTTGCTCCCCGCCCTGGGTAATTATGAGGTCGCACTGCCCACCGTCCCCATCCGGGGCCGCGCCGCCTGCTGCTCTGCTGGTACCGCGGACAACACGACCGGGGCCGACCCCCTACTCCCTCTGAGATCCATCTCCCCTTCGCTGGAGGCGAGCGCACAGAAACAGCCCAAGAGTTGCAGGAGGGGGGAAAAAAGGAAACACTCAGTTTGTTGTGTTTTCCTTGGGTTTGTTTTCTTGCCAAAAAAATTACCCCCTTTGTCTTTGCGCAAAAGAGGCCATGCGGGCACCTTCTGCTGGGCATCGAGACGGTGCCAACGCGCCTCGCGTACGGGTGGCTTGTTCCTTTTCGAGCCTCGCCACGTATATTTTTAACATGAAAACGCTATATTTAATTGGTTATGCATCTCTGTTCTCTTAGCACTACTGGATATCACAGAAAAACACATTAGTACAGAGCAATTAGTACGATGGCAGTAAACAACTAAGGCACTATTAAGCTGTGGGTGATTAAATAGTATTACTTTTAATTTTTTATGGTGCTCGAGGAAAAGATGGAGATTTAAAATACATATTTCCATTAATATTAATGTAAAATATAAATAACAGGTGTCTTCCACTTCTTAAGGTACAATTTATACGCAGCACTTCAATCTATAGCGAGCGACTCTTTTTTTGTTAATGAAAAAAATCTCTTTCTTTATACACTCTGGGGCAGTATTTATCTTCATGCACCCAGATATTTAAGCAGAAATATTATTTAATTGGAGTTATGGAGTCAGCCGAAATAATACCCACACCTTTATCACCATAAAAAAAAAAAAAAAAAAGCTTCCTTTCAATTGATATATACTCCCTCATTTCTCTTTTCCAAGAGCGAATCACACATTTTGTGATCAATGACCGCAGGCGGGTGGGGGGCGGGGCCTGGCTGCGCCCTGCCCTGGGCCCAGGGGTTCGCAGGGCGCAGGCGCCCACGCACTCAGGCCCGCTCCCTCCGCGTGTGCGCATCCTCCCCGGGTTCTGGCACATCTTTTCCGCGGCATCTGATTAAGTTAACAATGTGCTGCTATTTGCATGCAGATTTGCCCGGCTTTCTCTCCAGCTGCTCCCGAGCCTTGGTCTTTCTCTGCGTTGTGATGGCACAGCGGTCCCTTAAATGCGATCTTCGTCATACCCAGGTGTGCTCTCATTGAGGGCGCCTTCGTTCCAAGCAATTTTTCTTTCTGTAGCATTTATAAGGCTCTATTATAGTATAGCCACATCTGGAGGAAAATTCTCCTATTAATTATATACTTTTACCACTAGGAAGACAAATTCTAAAAGATACCAACATTTTTGTTGTTGTTCTTATCTCTTCAGCAGCCTGCATTTTATTTTATTTTGTTTTGTTTTTTCCAGGCATTTCAATATTTAAAGAGCCATTAACCAAGGGGGGGTGGGGGTGAATTTCTAGGAAATGAGAAACAACAGACCTAAAATCTTAGTGTCAGCCCTGCCCTACTTCACCCAGCCCAGTCCAGGGAAAGACACCCACGGAGCCCTCCGGGAAGGCCGTGGGGCTGGGCCTGGGTCTCAGAGTCCCTGGCAGGCAAATGGGAGAGTTCTGCTCTGCTGGAATTTGTAAAAAAAGCAAGTGCTATTAACCTTTAACCTTGTGTGCTCCCAGGTGCACACTCATTCGTGTCACCAGGCACGAGACAATCTGATTGCTCCATAGTCCAGAAACAGAACCAAACTGGATCAGCACGGTGACCCAGATGCCACGTTTCCTTTGTGGGGTGCGGTGTAATGTTCAGTCAGGTTTGAGAAAGATTAAAGGAAACATCTGGAGCTAAGGGTTCATGCTCACGTTTCAGAAAGAGACGAGACACCAAACATTACTTTAGGGCAGGAGGGGCTACTTTTTATTATTATTATTTTTGCTTTTCAAAAATCTCTTTTGGAATAATCAGAGCAGATGGTGGGGGGATGAATAGAATTAAGCTGAAATGTAAGAAAAGTTTTAACAACTGGATTGTCCCTATCTGAATTTATAGTACATTTAAAATGCTAGAAAATGACAATTTTGATTGAAAAATTATTTTGCAAAGAGATATGTACTGTATGGACAGGAGTACATGTGTGAGTGTGTGTGTTTGAGTGTGTGTGAGAGACCGTGTGTGTGCACGCGTGTGTGTGTGTGTGTAAGTGTCCTCTACTGGGAAAGACACACACACACAGCTGAATGATTTTGAGAACAGAGACAATCCAAGTGGAACCATTCTCACTCTTCAAGCCAAACTCTATCAGGTAGAAATCCAAGCAGGTTTTGGCCACTTAGTCAGCTCCTAGGACAACAAGGCTGAAACCGCCTTCTCCGCCTGTCTGCAAAGCTGGCATCGGGAAGGACCCGGGCCATGTCCCAGCAGTACCAGGGGCGGCTCCCACTGGCCACATGTGAGCAGCGAGATGACACAGGAGGGGCCTCTACGGGTCCCGCCTCCACAGGCCCCAGTTACTGCTCCTGCCCAGGTGCTAAGCCCCGTCCCTCAAACCACCCACTGTTTTCACGCTCTCCAGCCACAGACAGAGGTCAGATGGCCCTGCCAATTGGACCATCGCAGGACCATGCTTCAGCCTCAGTTTCTTCAGCTCCAAGGTGGGAAGAGCAAACCCTCCCAGGTGGGCATTACCTGCATGAAGGGCTGTGACCCATCTTCAGAATACACATGGTAAATAAGGGTAAAGTTTGCTGAGATCCTTTTTCCTTGTAAATTAGCTGCCCCTCCCTCCCCATAGGGAAACAAGCCCCAGGTTGTGGGTCCATGACACTTAAGAATCTATACATTTAAAAAAAATTTTTTTAGGCAAATAATCCAAAGAGAAAGAATCGATTTTTCATTTGACCCTTTTGGGGCCACTTGCCTTTGAAACCCTCCGCTAGCTGGCACCTCAGCCTCCAGCCCCCCCACACCCTCCTGCAAAAATAGAGCAGAGAAGCAGATGCACTGATGCCGGATTACATCACTGGGCAGCATGTGGCACGGAGGGGAGAAAAAATAAGAAAAGACAAATGACATTTTGCTGCCATGGTGTGCTATTTTAGTGGTGATGGCTTGACTTTTGGCCCAAACGCATATGCCAGTGGCAAGGCTAACTCCAGGGACTCACAAAAAAGAATGTGTGTTCACAGCTGTACTGTACACCAATACAGATTACATGTTTTCAGTGTTGCGGCCACAACAGAATGCTAATTAACATACTGGAGCGATGAGAGCGGCTGCAAGGGCCTTATTGTTCCATTATTTCATGAGGCCCAGCTGCCTTTGTTTATGTCACTTATCCTCTCGTGCCACAGGTTTTTACTCCAAAAATACTATCCCAATACAACGTTAATATTTAAAAAACAAAGAGGTGGCAGATTGTCATTTCTGTGTCAGTCTCAAACTGCAGAACTGTTAAGCTGATCTGGTTCGGTATTTAGAAATAATTTAACAGCCATATTCAGACACCGCCTGCATTCCAACATAATGGCCGAATACTTGAACCAAGCAAATGCATAACTATCCTGACATCACTTATGAGATTTAGATTGGTCAGTTAATGGAAGTCTTTACCAGAATCAATACCATAACAGCTTCTTGAAATGAATGTGATTTTTTACACGGAGTGCTGCAAACAATAAGTACAGAAATATACTACCTTTGTACCCAGCACAGAGAAGCGAAGCTGCAAAATTAAGAAGCAATTACATTTTTGCAAACTAATATTACAGTCGATTATTAAAAACAAACACTTTCAAAAATATGTACTTACCATTAAATAATGGGAGAGCATTACCTCCCCACCACCACCTGATTAATCATTTTTTTACACTTTTTAATAGCTGTTTCACCTACTGGCTACATTATCAGGTTGCTATTAAGTACTGATATCGACGATTGATGAAATAATGATGAACTGAAAAGCCATATTTAAAGCTTTTTTTTTTTTTTGGTAAATATTTTTTCGTAATCCCCATTTAAGAGCATATCGTTGGCTGGCTAAATTAGTTTTCCTTCCTCTTTTGCCTGGGTTGTGCATAAAAGTGACATTCTGTAAGACACAGGTTTCCTAAAATAGTGTCCCACCAGCAATCTAGACGGAGCACACCCACCTGCAGTCGCGGTCAGGAGAGCTGTTGGCTTGAGCCCAAAATGTTTAGGGTGCAGTGCTTCCCCAAGAACAGAAACGCCCTGGATGGAGTTTTATCTCAGAACTCCCTAAATGTGCCTTTATGACACCAGGTACCATAGTTGGGGAAACAGTAACACCCCAGCAGACGCCACTCAACGCTAGTCATACATGAAGTCAGGAAAGGTCTCCCCTAAAAGGTACAGCCCTTCACTAACCAAAGCCACACTGTCACTCAAGAACACGACACCTTCCCACCAGCCAATTGAGTGAACAAGCCACGGTTGTTTTTTAACGAATTTAACGGGTAATCTCAGATAAATGGATGACTGCTTGAAGTATCTGTCTCCTCGAGGCAATAATGAGAGGATTTCGGGCGCGCTGCACCCCAAAGTACACATCACCAACACTGTGCTACAGGTGCGTCGCCCGCTCTGACACGTGCGCTCTGGGCTGTGCCCCCAACCCGCTGTGGACACAACATAGATTTCTGAATTGGCTCCAGGAGCTAAAGTACCCGGCTGCTCCGTGCTGAAGCCCTCAGCCAGCTTATGTGCCAATAATTACAAACTTTCCATAATAGCAGCTCAGCCTAGTACTGTTTTTTCTCTTAACCCAAAAGCGGAACCACTTGATTCTGAATGCAGCCACCGAAGAAACTCCTGAATTGGTTTCCTCCTAAAAAAATTGCTGAAGAATTACAGAAGGGATCTAGGTAAATAACATTCAATTACACAGGCACATATTTTCATAGGGGAGCCTCCTTATCTTATGGTTCCGGGAGAAATGATATCGTAACTCATCCCTTTGTAATTTGTGGGAGAATTTCCCCTCTTCCTTTACAATGTTTATGGACCAGCTCAAAGCCACAGTAGTCAAAGACGCGTCCTGGGACCGCGACACCAAGGGCTGGGGCTGCAGGCACAGGCCGATCAGACTCAGCTGATCCAGCCTCAGTTTGACTGGCTACATCCAGCGCCTTCATGTTCAGTTTGCAAAAATAAGAGCCCCACGCTCCCATTCTGAAAATCAGACAAGTCTTCAATTTATACGTAACTGATCAAATCCTCTAGTGGGCAAAAATAACATCTTCAAACTAAATGCATGTTCCCACCATTTGGACATATTTCTAACAATCTTAATCCCACTTAAACTCTGTGAAAATTCCACTGACAATTTAACCTTGTGCCCTTGAAGCTGAAACTGGTAACAATGCATAGCAACAAGGCAGTGACACACTAGTGAACCCATTACGGATCACATCCAGGGGCGTCTCGTGGCTGCCAGGAGCAGCAGCAGGGACACGGTGGCGGCCAGTAAGGTGTGGGGCTGTCTGTGGGGACCGGCGGAAGGACAGGAGTGGGTCGCCCTTCACAGGAAGTTTGCTCAAGTGACTTCATCGGGCAGCTCATTTAGAAAGTGCAGATGCTAATACAGACAGCTAATACAGAAACGCAAAAGTGAGTTTTCCTGAGGCCCGAGAGCCACGTCCTGACCCACTGGTGCAGAGTGGGTTTTGAGTCCTCCGACCCCTGCGTGGCACTGCCCTTCAGGAAAGGAGGTGCTCAGGACACAGCCTCATGGGCACTCCCCTGGACCCACTGCCTCCTCCCCAGCAGGATCCCCCCAGAGCTGGTGCCCAACTCCACCAACACACAGGCTCAGTTTGGCTCACACGGCAGTTTAAGAAAACCATGTAAGCGTTGTCAACTTGCAGGAACTGGCTGAGGTCCATATGAAATCCAGATTTCTGATTTCTCTCGAAAAAGCCAAAGGTCTAGCAGCACCAGAACCACACTCCCAGGGCCACCCCCAGGGCACCCATTCTCCAGCTGGTCACTGCGGCATTAGAGTTTTGCAGCCTCTGTGTATGCCATTTGGAGGCTGCTGCACAGAGGAAAGGGGCACATGGTCAGAGGAGCTTCCCCAAAGGACAGCTGGCCAGTGGACGGGAAGAATAGCACTTCACACTCCAGGCCTCACCCTCCAAGCTCCACCAAGCCTGGCTGCTGGAGCCACGCAGGTCCCTCCCTGTGGACGGTCAGGAAATCTGCTCCCCCCACCCCACCCCCACCCCCACGCCATCAGAGAAGAATGGACGACTCAGGAGGTCCAGATGTAGGAGGGTGGGACAGAGACTCTGCCTTTGAGTCTCTTCACGTCTAGTTCAGGAGCCCAGGCATGAAGCTGAGACAACCGAGACCAGGCAGCTGGTCGAAGACGGAGGGTCAGACGGTGTGTGAAGACTTGATGCCCATAAGCAAGCCCCGTTTCCAGCCTGGGGAGAGCCGACGACAGTGCAGGACAGGAGGGCGCCGTAGGAAGGACAGAGGAGGTGGGAGGGGAGAGCAGGAACATGGGAGACTGCACACGTGCCTGCCCCTCCCTGTGTGAGCAGTGCCAGGGCCAGGTCAGAGCACTCACCCTGGGAGATTGCAGACTAACCACCCACCACGCAGGGCACAGTCCCCAAGCACCTCCCGGGGCCCCAGCCCAGACCGCCTGAATCCTTAAAGGACTCGGCTGCCCACCGGACGGAGAGCTCCAGGGCCACTCCAGGCTCCGACCCCACGTGCCCTGGAGCTTGCCACACAGGGCGTGTGTGGGACACACTGCAGAAGGGCCCCACGAGTGGACAGTGCGTTCCTGGCGAAGGCACGTTCCAGGCCATCCACCTTGGTGCTGTTCTTTCAGACCATCAATAAATATGGCTTCAGTAGTCAGATGATATTTAATTAGCATTAAACTCTTTTATTTCATGTAAGTTAGAGCCTCGCCTGAGACACTTCATTTGAAAAGTAACCTGGCACTCAAGATTAAAATGAAATATTAGCATGTCAGCGGGAGCCTCGTCACGGTGTGGTCCCCTTCAGCCCTGCGCCCCTGCAGGGGGGCAGCACAGCCCTGCCTCCACCTCCCCAGCAAAAAGGATTAGACCTGGGTTTTGAGGGGTGAGGGCTCCCAACTCCTAACATGGACGGGGGTGTAGCCCCCAGGAAGTGAGAATCAGACAAGCTTATCCTTGTCAACGTTGGAGTCAAATTTTCATTCTTCTGTCTGGATTTTCCTTCTGCACCATGAAGCCTTAGGGCTTCTCCTCAAGCAGTGCCCACTGTCCAGGGGCGGCCCCGTCCTCGCAGGGCTCAGCCTGTGTCACCTCCCCAGAGGGGCCTTCCCGCATCTCTCAGTCTCAGCCACGCCTGCTGTCTTTGCTTCACAGCTCCCTACTTTAATGCTCTGTGTGGCGCACGTTTTCCGTTTCTTCATCTATTTGTTTAACTGCATATTGCCTGCCTCCTCCAACTAGAATAGCAGGTACACGAGGGCAAGGACTTCATTTTGTTCTCTGCTATATTCCCAGGGTCTGAGACCGTGCCTGGCTCATCGAGTAGGATGAAAGAAATAAGCAAAGGAGGGAGAGAAAATACATAACATCGACAGACACATACATACATACATGATATATAGATAGAGATGATAGATACATACATATACATACGTACATAGATTATAGACAAATACATATATACACACACACATTAGAAAGAGATGATAGGTAGATACATAAATGATAGATACATATCAGGTGTGATCAAAAAATACAGCGAGTGTTTAAATTTAAAAAATTTTATTACAGTAAAAGACCCATTGCCATTAACCCCCCTCAAAATACTCCCCCTGCTTTGAACACATTTATCCCATAGTTCCTGCCACTTTCTGCAGCAGTTCTGGAAGTCCTCCTTTGTGAGTGTCTTTAGTTGTGCTGTCGTGGCTGCCTCGATGTCCTGAATCATTTTGACTCGGGGAGGACCCAGAAGTCGCATGGTGCCAGATCCAGTGAATAAGGTGGATGAGGACACCCCGTAATGTTATTATTTGACAGAAATTGCCATAAACCAGAAGCCATGTGTGACACGGAGCGTTGTCATGATGGAGGATGATTTACCACACACTGTAAAACACACCTTCTCTCAACCGTAGCTCACACCCAGCTGACAGCACCAAACAAGCTGAAACTTGTCACACACTGTGACTAAGGTTCAACACGCCACTTCCCGTATTGAAGATCCCTGTCTTTCCGTTGGATGGCACTCGGCAGCAGCATTCACCATATTTGTGGTCATAATGGAAACACCCCGTGTCACACATCACTTCTGGTACATGGCAATTTCTGTCAAATAAAAACATGTGGCATGTCCTCATCCACCTTATTCACTGGATCTGGCACCGTGTGACTTCTGGCTCTTCCCCAAAGTCAAAATGACCATGAAAGGTAAACGTTTTGAATCGACTCAGGACATCGAGGCAGCCATGACAGTGCAACTAAAGACACTCACAAAAGAGGACTTCCAGGACTGCTTCAGAAAGTGGCAGGAACAATGGGATAAGTGTGTTTGAAGTGAGAGGGAGTGTTTTGAGGGGGATTAATGGCAATGTGTGTTTTATGTAATAATTTTTTAAATTTAAACATTCACCATACTGTTTGATCACACCTCGTAGATACAGATAAGTACATAGATGATAGAAAGAAGGAAGGAAGGAAGGAAGGAAGGAAGGAAGGAAGGAAGGAAGGAAGGAAGGAAGGAAGAAGGAAATAGAATGGGAGGGAGGGAGGGAAGGAGGAAAGAAAGGAGGGAGACAGACAGACAGAAGGACAGGTGAGTGGGTAGGTGGATGGGTGGACAGACACTGACAGACAGACAGCTGGCTCGATAGATCAGGCACTTTATAACACAGAAGAGTATGGAGGCTCCTCTCAGGAACCTTGCGATCTAGACGCAAAGTGACAGTCAGCACACATGGCCTGGCAGCGGCTCATAGCGTCATCAGATGTGACCAGAGCAGCACATGATGAAGTGACAATCAGGGATTCTGAGGGCGGGGCTATGGGACCAGTGGAGACCATGCTGGGCTGGGGGGGGGGGAGGCACTTCCTCAGGAGAGGTGGCTTCATGGGGCCACGTGAGCGAGGTCCTAAGAGCCTGACCCTGACCGCTCACAAACTCTGCGAACGTTCACGCTGACTCCCAAAGGCTTGTGTGCAGACCACTCGGACACTAGATGATTGGAGGCGACACACAATAAACTCCTTTTAAAGAAAATTAATTCTTATAGTATTTTAGTATTTAACAGGAAAATATACATAAGTGGCACACCAAAGCAGAGATTTCTTAGATATTATTACTTAAGACAAAGGTAAATATAATATTTAATGAAAAGAAGCGTGTCGTCTTAAAGAATACGTATTTATTAAGTCTGCAAGCAGGTCTGATCTGGTAACAATACCCAGAAGGCAGTGTGCGAGTGACGGACGTGGCTGGTTTAGAGGGAGCTGCCCCCTCTCTCCAAGGGCCTGAAGGGTCTCACCCACGAGGGCCTGGCTCTGCTGGCCCTGGTCCCCAGCGGGACTGGCAGAGGAGGTGCAGGCTTCACAGCCCTTCCCGGGATTTGTGGAAGTGCTGAGGATGTGTCTGAGCTCAGCAGGCCATGGCAGCCATCGCCTGCTCTGCCAAAGCGAGGGGAATTCAGACGTGCTCTGAGAGAGAGCCCAGGCTGGTCCTGCCTCCTCCAGGGGCAGCCACCGAAGCTCCAGCAGATCTCTCCCCTTTTAAAGGAGAGAAAAGGGGGCGGAGACAATAGACAGAAACTAGGAAGAGAACGAATGAAAAGGAGGGAGGGAGGGAGGGAGGGAGGGAGGGAGGGAGGGAGGGAGGGAGGGAGGGAGGGAGGCAGGCAGAGACTATCTGAAGACCAAATGCTGGGTGAACTCCTTATCAGGAAGAAAAATTTTTAAATGCATGAACTCTATTTATACCCTGAATAAACAAGATAATTACGTGTTCGTTTCATAAGTTGTGCCTTGATTTCAAGATCACCAGTGGCCATGAATGTTTGGATTTCACATAAGCATGTTTAAAAGCCATGGGTCTTGACCCTCTGACCAGGAAGCTAAGCTTAGCGAACACTCTCACACTGTGATCAAGGCCTAAAGAGGAGAGTTGAACAAACTAACATTTTGCTCTTGGAAATGAAGTATCAGCACAAGAACTGATGACTCTGCTCATTGTTCCATTGTTCTCGCCTGCTCTTGGCGTTGGCACACACCCCTTGGTAACCCAAAGAGCGTCTTTTGTATGTGTCTGAAAAGAAAAATGGGTAGGGCCCTGAGCAATGTCAGTACGTTGGGTTTTTGGGGTGTTTTTTAAGAGCAATCCCTTTTTTATTATTTTTTTAAAAGCCAACTTGGTGTATCCAGTCCGTAGCCAGGGCCTGCGAGTGTGGACAGCTGGACACCCCAAACCTAGCACTGTCTCTGCTTTACCTCTTTCTGGGTCACTCTAAGCCCCAAGCCGGAGGAGGGCAATGGGCTGACAGGGTGTGCTTTCTCCCCACTCCCACTCCCACTGCCGGGTTCAACACGAGTGGGCAGTCTCTGGACACGCGTTCCTGGAGAGACCCGTCAGTCACAGGTGCTCTATCCTGCCGTGCAGCTCCTCTCAGCGTCCGGCACCGGCCATGCCCCCGCTCACACCTACTCAGAGCCCAAGTCCCAACAAAACAGGGCTCTTGTGCTTCCCAACACCAGTCCCACCCCAGTTTTTCCAGTGCCCCGCCCCCATTGCCTCTGCTAGGATTGGCCACCTCAGCGCGCACAGCCCCCACCTGCAAATGCATCTGGAAAATTCCTGCAAGCAGCTTCCCTCTTGCCTTCTCCTCGGCTCTGTTTATGGACATCTTCCTGGTCCCCAAGCTCTGCCTCCAATGCCCACCCGCCATGGGGCTCCTCCCGGGCCACAAACGAGTCCAGCGCTGTGTTTCTTAAAAGGACGCACAGTGCTGACCAGGGAGCACGTACACAGCAGTGAGAAGCTCCTTACCGTCAGTTCACTCCAGACTCGCACTGCCTTACTAACTGACCTGTCCGTCAGGAGTGATGCACGCTCTCCACTTAAACCTCTGAGGTGGCACTGCCCCGTTCTCTCCGTGCCTCCTGTATGTGTACCACTCAGCGCGCAGGTGGCAGGACAGACGAGCGGGCCACACACATGTAAGACCGGATGCCTCGCCTCCCCACAGGCACCCCTCCAGACCCGGTGACTGGGAATTCCTGGGGACAGGCCTTGGGGCCATGTGGAGGGGTGGCCCTGGGAAAGCAGCACTGTGGAGGGCCTTCCAAGCCTACACCCTTACTGAACCCGCCTACTCCCCGTGCTCTCTCCATGCACAATCTGGGAAATGGGGGGCAGGGTGGGAAATCGTCTCCTCCACCCATCAGCCTGCAATGCCGGGGCTGGCGTCAACTCGCCAGGTAAGAGGTGGGCACTTGTGACACAGAATCCAGATCAAAGTCTTCAGCTGACTTCAATCCCCAATTGCTCTCTGACTCTGAAACAAGATGCTGTAACAGCCCAACACTCCATTTGGAGGGGGACAAAAGCATAATGTGTCCATGGCTGGAGGTTAAGCCTCAAATACAGAACCTTCTTTAGAACACTGTTCGGCCCTCCCTGCACGGTGGGCCTGGGCCTTGCCTGTCCTTCATGGCACGGGGTCCCCTCAGCCCGAGCTGGGGCAGGTGTGAACATCACCCCAGACCCGAAGAACCAAGGTGACTGACAGCAACTCCTGACAGCCTGTCTCTCTCTCACACACATGACACACAAATGTACTCATGTGTGCGTGCACACAGCCTGGTCTCCTCTGGAAGGTTACAAATATTGGAAGATATGGAAGGAAAAACAAGATGCTTTGCTTACCCCTGGCCCGTTACCTTGCTCATAGAGACCATCTGGGTCAGTGAAAGAAAAAAGCAGCTTTGTGCACACATTCCTTTATTTTCTGTATCAAGTTAAAAGGTTTGTGCCCACTTTACTTTTTGTGCATAATCTTCCTTTTCTATTGTAATTAGCCTCAGAAAGGACAATATTTTCAAAGCACATAAGCAGCACTGCAAAACCACTGAAACAGACAGCCATTCCTGCCTTTTCACCCCTTTCTGACGAAGGGAAGGCAAACCATGCTGGGACACGGGGACGAAAGAAAGGAAAGAAGTCCCTTGTACATAGTAGCTGCTTCCGCAGTTTACCCTCCGTGCCCAGAGAACCTGGGAGAAGCCAGGTTCTAGATGGGTTAGGCTTGGAGAAGAAAAGGGTCATCATGGGAGTAGCTGGTATGAGCCGTCATGGGAGTAGCTGTGTGGCCCACCCAGGAGCAGGAGACAGCACAAGAGTGCTGGCGGTGGGCAGTGGGTGCAGCCTTAACCCCCGGGGGGCCTGGCCTGTGCTGCATGGGCCCAGCAGACGGCCTTTACGAGAGGGTGCTGGGGGTTCTCATCTCCCGCTGCATGCTGGGAAACCCACCTGCCTCAGTCTCTAGGACTGCCCAGCTCTGCTCCAGGCACAGCTGCAGCTACAAGAGTCACAGGGAACACTAGCCCGGAGCACTGCATCACGGGGACCTGGGAGTGACAGCCACACACTTGGGATGAACTTCGTTTGCATGGAGACCAGGCCACAGGCAATGGTGAAGTGAATTTTTTTTAACTGAGATTTTACCCAGACCTGTCTTGCTGCACTTGTGCGGCCTCACCACGCTGCACTGTGCCAGACGGACAGACGGACAGACGGCCACGGGCGGGTAGCAGCAGCGAGGTGCCGTGGCTTAACGTGCCCCTCTTAGTTGTGGTGCCTATTTGCAAAGCTGACCTAATGCACAGCCTCACAGCTCTCCACCCCTGAAGGGCCAAGAGGGACACAGGAGCCTTTGTCTAGTGGCAACAAAGGCAGAGTCATGGTGGAGTGGACCCTGAAGGGATGTGGGACGCCCGCCCGCAGGCACTGGCTGGAGCAGGTGCAGAGAGACGGGGCAGAGGAAATGGGTGTCAGCCTGAGCCCCACCGCCTGCCTTTGGGAGGCCCCCTCATATGCCCAGGGTGAGGTGGCACTTCTCTGCCCCACCCGCCCGCACAGACAGACCAAATTCAGGGTTTGACACCGTAGTTAAAGCTGCTCAGTAGACTTCACTGGGCCGCCTGCTGAGCTAACCCCTCAAGGGTAAAACCCCCCAAAGGCCTTTCCATTACAACCTGGAGGTAAAGCAGAAAGAACCATCATTAGGTCCAGAAACTATCAGGTGCCATGAAAGGTGAAGGGTAGGGCATGAAGCTTGTGCTTCCAGAAATGAAAGAAGGAAAGAAAAGAGGGAGGGAGGGAGGGAGGGAGGGAGGGAGGGAGGGAGGGAGGGAGGAAGGGAGGGAAAGAGAGAGAGAGAGAGAGAGAGAGAGAGAGAGAGAGAGAGAGAGAGAGAGAGAGAGAGAGAGAGAGAGAGAGACCACAGAATCACCAGGAAGGAGAAACTGTCACCAGGACATGGGGCAGAGTTGCTGAGGCTGGAGCCGGATGGCAAGAAGGGTTAAATTTATGTTCCATTACAAGTCCCCTTTTTTTTGGTTTCATCTTCTCGGTAAAACACATAACTTAAAATGAAATCAAATATTAAAAATGACAGACTATATAAGTGCTGTGAGTAACTTCAGGTCACGGAGGGAGGGAAAGCCGGCGAGTTGTCAGGGACTATCTGTCAGAGTGAATTAGAAACAATCAACAGAGACTGAGGGAAGGCGATTGTTATTAAGCGGCGGGGCTGTGCGCAGGCTGCCCAGATGTGGCCATGCATATAAAGGACAGGAAGCAGCAGCTTAATTCAGGAAGCCCTGGCCAACAGGGCCGCAGACAGGAGAAGAGTCCTTTGTCGCTAATAAGCTGGAAGTTACTTTGATAACAGCAGGGTTAGGCTGGAGAATAAAACACACTGCTTCCACTACCACACACCATTAATATCACAGAAATGTGGTCGGAAGGAGCGAACGGCACAGGCGGGCTTTGCCAGCAGCCTCCCCGCCACCGGACACCAGGCCCCGAGGCCCCATGTCGCCCAGCGCCGCCCCGCCTGCAAGGGCTGGGCTATTTCTGACCACACTGGATGACTGTCACCGTCCCGAAATGTCACAGGGCCAAATGTCACAGGGCCAAAAGAGAATCACGATAGTATTTCATTATTTCCCAGCTGCAGGCCCACCCGTCTCACTGGCCTGTGGGGAAGGTACGAGCCGGGTAACCAGCCTCCATATAATGAAGTCCATGGATGCAGCAACGAAAAACAATTTTACATGCAGACAAGGCCCGATTTCATAAGAAATTACTTATGCAGGCGTTCTGCAATTATCCTGTGATACTTTCAGGCAACAGTCTGACAGCAGTTGTGCAAACAATAAAGGGATTACGGAAATAAAAACAAATAATATCACACACAGACACTCCCGTTGCATGTGGAGGGGATGAAGGGAGTGGACAGGGTGAGGGAGCCAGGCAGGGCCACCAGGACGTGAGGTCAGAGGCAAGCCGACCCCCACCCACGGCCTGGCTCCACCCGCAGATGGCTGTGTGGGGTCACCCCATCCCAGGAGATGCAGAGCCCCTGCTTGCCTCTCAGGGGCCACCAATGCATGAGGAACAGGAAGGGACACACAATGGCGGGGTTGAGCAGCCTGCAGTCTTCTCTCTGCAGAGAGGAAGGTGGGCTTCCTCTCACAGGAGGCCAGGACCTTCCCCAAAGCAGCCCCACGATTGTCAAGGGGACAGGATGGTTCTGTCACCCAATCCTGGGGGCAGGCATAAGACTCATCCATCACTGTGTCCCCAAATTAGACATGGGCAGGTGCCCTGCCACTCAGCAATTGGGGAGACAGAGGGTGGTGGGATGCCCAGACCTGCAAAGGGGTGCCCTGACCCCCTTCCCCAGCAGCGACATGGGACGACCGTCCAGCCGCGCACCGCGAGGCCACTCGCTGGGGCAGATCTGGAGGGCGTGGCCAAGGACCTGTGTGTCAGATGTGCACCCCTGCCATGCAGCCAGGACCTGGACCTGGCCCCCCTGCGGTAGGAGAACGCAGGGCCCAGCATGAGGGCTACGACCACCACGTGTGCCTTCCCTGCGGCTCCCCACGCTGCCCGAGCCTGGTGTCCTGCAGGCGGCCCTTGCTGCGCGCCCCCGGTGGGTGTGACCCAGGGCTCAGTGCCACAGCCCAGTCCACAGATACACGTGCAGGGCCGAAATTAGCTGCCAACATTACTTCTCTTTCCTTAAAAACCATGACTACCTGGGAAAACTCTGCCCATATCCCCAAGTGGCTGTGATTGGTGAGAGCTGAGCGGCCCTCCAATGGGGTCAGCTCTCCCCAGGGGCTCTGCACACACCCGGCTCCAGGCACTGACCATCTGGACCCCGAATGTGGGTTTAGGACAACTCCCCAGAGAGAGAGGAGACCTGCCCAGGACACAGGACAACAGGCTGGGCCAAAGCCTCTCTGGGTGGCCCCCTCCCCGTAACAGAGTGGGGCAGAGTCCAAGCCGTCCCGGGGCTGAGCTGGCTTCAGCACTGATCTCGTCTGTCCAAAACCCCCGGGGTTTTGTAGCCCTGATGTGTGCCCACTGCAATATCTGAGGCCAGGTGTGGGAACGCTCAAGCAGGCTCTGGCCTGGCTGCGTGCTGGGCGCCAGCAGGCCTTGGACTGTGCAATCCCTACATTCCCGGGAATTTGGAGAGCACGTCAGTTTGCTGTGTATTGGGTTTGCTTAAGCCAAAGAGCAACAAGTTCTACTGATGACCCATAGCAGAGGCGAGGGCTCTGACTGCTGACCGCTCACCGCGTGTGGGGCTGTGCTAGGGGCTGTGACACTGCCTCCTGTTAGCAACCCAAACAGGAGGCTAAGAGCAGCCCCCTGCTCTCCTCCACTGCCTGAGGGGTGGCCTGTTGTGCTCAGGGGAAAATGGGTGGGGCACAAATGTAACTGGGCCTCTCTGGCTCTGCTGAGAGATGACCGGGTGTGAGACCTTAGGCGAGCCCCTGCCCTACTGCCTCAGTCTCTTCACCCATCAAATAAAGGTGGCTTGGACCACCAAGGTTTCTGCTGGCTCTAGGGATCTGTGGGTCTATGAATGACCTGGAATTCCTGGAGGGGCGGCAGGGGGTGGTTCGGGGGGAGGAAGAGGCCTGAACTGTAACCACCAAGAATCTTGACTCTTAAACTCACCCTGCCTATTAAAAGACTACCCACGAATCAGCGTGAATGAAGTGATCACGACCTTCCTCTCATGGACGGGAGGTGCCTGCAGGCAGACTGCGCCCCGATCCGAGGGGCCCCAGAAGCCTGCCCCCTGCAGCGCTCCCCAAGCCCATAGCTGGGGGACTCGGCCCTCCCTGGGCTGCACAGGTAGTTAATGCCGGGTCCAGAGGAGCAGCCGGGGGCACTGTCATGTGTCACCAGTGGAGCTGGACACCTTCCCTGCCCTCACGGGGCCTGCAGTGCCTGGACGCCCAGCTTGGATGTCACCAGGACACCCCTCAGGCCTCAGCAATAGCTCACCAAGAACCTCTTCCAGCCACTTGCAGAATTCTGGCATCTGGAAGCATCTCCAACCTGGGAAGGTGGGTTTCTCCAGACACCCCTCTGGTTAAAAGCAACATACACATAAAAGAAAGTGCCCCTCTCCATGGTGTGCAAAGCCACACCCCTCCCAGAGCTCCTCGTGCTCCAGCCTCGCTGGCCTGCAGGTTCCCCACCCCAGACCCTTTGCACTTGCTGTGCCCTCTGCCAGGCAGGCTGTTCCTCCAGACCTGGACCCGGCTGGCTTCTCCATGTTCTTCACACCTGTCACTCCCGATGTGCCTCCCTCAGGGGGCCGTTCCTGAGCTGAGCACCCCCTCCCCCATCCTCACCCCAGGCATTTACCGCTACTGGACACCATTTTATTCATGTGGCCTTGTTTTCTGCCTCCTTCTCTCAGGTGTGAGCTCCCCGAGGGAACCTGTCTGTTTAGACCCAGGCTGCTCCAAGGCCAGGGACCAGGCTCCAAAATCAGGATGAAGCATGCTCAAACTTTGACCTTACCATCCACCAGCTATGTGGCCTGAGGAAGCCCACTTCACTGTTTCCACAGCTGGGAAATGGAACTAGACAGTATCTGCCTGCTACGGGGGCTCATGGGGGTGCAGGACCTCAGGCGGGAGCCTGCTGCACCCACCCTCCCTCTCGGGTCAAGCCATTGCTGACTGTGGTTTTCTCTGGGGTCCAGTGAGAGTGATGGACGCACATCCCACGGCAGTCAGCAGCTCCGGGGAGACTGCGGTGCTCTACCTCCCTGAGCCTGAGCTCTCCTGGTGGAGATCAAACCTGACGCAGAGCCCCACACACGTATGCAGGGCTTATCATCATTATCACACAGAAATTACAATTATTCACTCCTCCTCTGCGCTCCCAAAGCACCCCCAGTGCAGCGTTTAACTACGGTAATTACCGTGCGAGAAGGCTGTTGACTCATGCGTCTACACCAGGACAGCGGGGCCGCCTGGGGACAGCAGGAGCCACAGCGGGATCGGCACCCCAAGTGCATGGTCCTGCCCGTACCCACGTAAAGTGGGGGCCACTCTGCATCTGTAGGTGGAGGGAAGACCTGTGGTCTCTGAAACGCTTTCCTTCTGGAAGTCACTGGCGCCACAAGCCAGTAAAGGACAAGGCTAAGGAGGGGGGACAGCCAGGCCTGGCAGCTGCACCTCCAATCCCTGGACGCACCGGAAAGCCACTGTGTGACGGGACATGGAACGCTGTCTGAGGTGTGTGGCAGGTTCCGTTACCGACGGGTCCCTGAGGTTGTCCATGGAATGGTCCACATTTAAGCCAGTCAATGGGGTGGCCATCTGGTTATCCCAAAGCCGCATTCATATAGAGTTTTACGTGCGATTTTAAAAGTCCCGTGTCCAGTTCAAAGGATTGGGAGGGCATCGATGGAGAGGGCTGGGAGCAAGACTCCCCTCCAGGGACCTTCAAAAATCCAGAGATGTTGCAGGGTTCTGGGGCAAGGGTCCAGCTTCAAGGCTAATGCAGCTGGGCTGCAGGGGCTGCAACGTCAGCGAGAGGCCGGGAATGAGGTGCCCGCATGCTCTCTGCCCGTCTCTAAGACCCGTCCCCTTCCCGGTCCCCCAGAGCACAGAATTTGCTCCTGGAGATGAAGTGCCAATCCTTCCTCCAGGTCACATGACCCCAAAATCACTGCAAGATGTACGTTCTCCAAGCAGGAAAGTCTCCCGCCTTCCCATGGCCAATCCCGAGGATACCACATCTTTGTTCCCCATCTTCTGTGAGGCCAGAGCACGCCAAGGCAACTCACTCTGTAACGTGCATGCCCCAGTGGCAGAATGCCTGGCCAGGCTGGTGCCACCGTCTGTTCTAGAGCCTTAGCCACCGTGCGCAGGAAGGCTACGTCTCAGTCACAGAAGAAGCTCCGGCCACTCCAGCCCCTCCCTGTGGGTTCCCCACGGGGTCAGACATGGCCGTGCATCCTGTCTTTTCTTCCCATCCCAGTGCGGGCCAAGGGGACATGGCAGCCCCCTTGCCGTGCCTCCTCGCCCACCTCAAGAGGCAGGGAGCGTGCAATGGCACAGGCCCAGCCAGCGTGCTGCTTCCGGGGCAAAGCCAGCCTCGCCCATCGTCCCTACCTGCGGCCTCAGCAGTGACGCTGAGCTGGGCCTCCAGAATCGTGAGCATCCACGCGGCAGAATTCCTGCCATCAATGTAGCAGCTAGATATTGTGAGACTCCTAACTCCCCCATCTGTGTTTTGCCTCCCAAGAGGGAAAATAGTCTTCACAGACATTCCCTTATCTGGCAGGCAAATTCTAAACCTCACTGGCAACCGCAGGCTTGTTTTCCCAAGCAAACAGCTATGGAACCAAAAATTGTTCTGCCTGCGATATGCTGAGGAGGGAACTAGCCAACAGCTCAGCCTGTGGGCGGTCCCCATCGCCAGGGGTCCCGGCGCTCCCGGGAGCCTGGCGAGCCAGGGAGGCCCAGGCCGTCTGCTGACTGAGGCCACCACCCACCATGCCTTTTTCTGAACACAGACACACCCGCCACGAAGCTGATGGAAACCACACACCCAGGTGAGAAGTCAACACTTCCTAACTCACATAAAGGGGTAAAGAAAAGGCACACGTCCAACCCTTTTGCTACAGGCTTTTTCTTGCACAAGAGCACACGAGGCAGGGCACCATGGCTGCCCTGGGCCCTACCACCAAGCGTGCCATGGCGCCCAGACCCTCGCTTTCCATTTTAGGGCATTTCCCTGCATGTCTCCTCGCCTTTCCGACTCTCGATCCTGGGACCCTGCACCTGTGCCGCTGCTAATAAACCAAATCGGATGATAACTGTGGAAGCCTAATTGATAGGGGCCTTTATCGACTGGCCTTGATGTCTATCTGAGGTTCTCAACAGCCAAGATTTAAATGTTTCATTTTATTTTTAACTTTCCCTTTTCCACATTTCAGCAATGTCAGGCAGAGAGGTATGGTTTTACTATCAGAAAGAGTCATGGTGCAGAATAATTTATGACTTCAGCTTGGGCTTTCAGAAAAGCTATTTCAAATCTTCACTTTGATTTGGTTGTATCAAAACTACTCAAAATAACAGCGGCACTTTCTTGGAACCAGAATATGTTAGCAGCACCTCATGATTTCAAACTGAAGCCTCACATTTACCCCCGAAGAAAACTTGAGAAAGGAATTAAGCCACAGAGGGGAACATAACATTTTTTCACGACTCCTTTGTTACCCTCTCACCCATCCCCAAATGCACACAAGCCTCCCCCATGGCAAAAGGTCCTGCCCGCCGCCACTCACCCAGAGCTTGTGGGCAGGCAGAGGGCCCCTACCTGGAAGGAGAGGGAGGGGGGCTGTTGGGTTGGAATCTGTGTTAGGTCAACTGGACAAAGCAGGAGGCAGCGATGTGTGTCCAGGGCAACGAGCTCTAATAGCGTAAGACTTACCTTAGCAGCTTAACTGCATACTTGTCTTAAGGACTGTCAGTCTGATGAGAAACACCCAGAAAGGATGCAGCTGGTCCAGGCACTGACAGACTGCCAGAGGGGGATCCCGCGTCCCTATCACAAAAGAAAATATAGAAAGAAATGATGTAAAGTGAAATGTAACAAATTCACCGAATCACAGCACTATGCAGAGGTCAAGGAAATTCAACGGCAAAGGTTAAAGATGAAATCAAACCCGGTGTGTGAGAATGAAAATCCATCCCGATGCAAGGCCACCGGTGACGTGCGGTAGACAAGAAGCTAAATACTGCCTAGCACTGGGATCTTTCATTTTCATCAGATCAATAAAAGCTTATATTTATCAGGACTGCAAGCAGCTGCCACTTCTGACAACCTCCACTTTATTTTCTCACTCCTTGCGCTGTATCAGGGCAAAAAGGAGGGAGAAGCAGCTTTTAATGCTATTTACACCTGAAGACACAATTCCATTAAGAGGTCCTGTTTTGTTAAAGAAGCAGGGATTGATATGATTCTATTGGCAGGAGCGGGAAGCCCCTTTGTTCTCCCCCCAGGCCCTGTCCTCTGCAGTCCAGACCCAGCAAGGACGCTTCCTGACACCAAGTCCACGTGCGAGCACTTTTTTGTTCAAACTCACCATTTACAAAGACAGAAAAGGCTTTCTGCTAAAACAGTTACCACTCTAATCATCTGTACAACAATATTTGCTATCAGGCATTCTAAATAGATTATCACCAGTCCATCTGTGTCATTATTGATTTATAAGGCTTTAAGCAGCTTTAGAATGGAAGCTTTCGCACTGAAGGGTTTCTTGTCTAAATCAGAGCTGCGCTCCAATACAGCAGCCATCACTCAGGATATTGTTCTTAAAATCATAACAAGAAGGAGAAAATGATAAATGGCTTGTAATATACTGATCCAAACTGATATGCAAATCTTGTTTTTTAAATATATTACTTGAGTAAAAAGAGGCATCATTAACATATGAATGCTATATGCAAATGAGGTGACAGAGCAGATGTTGCCGCATGTAATTGACCTATATGTGAATTGCATCAGAACCTTAACTCTATTAATTCACTACCCAGTAACTAGATATTGTCCAAAAAGTACATTCTTTGAAACCATATACTGGAAGCAAAGCTGACAGGGTTCCAAGGATTCTGAAACAAGGTCACTGTCACTAGTATTTTGCTGTCATCTGCATTCCCCTTCTTATGGATGACATCATCACGGGGCCGTGTAAATCGATCACTTAATAGCATTTAGAAAATACTGCAGTGGGGAACAGGTTATAAAAAAAAATGCCCCAGTTTTATTCTTTTTCTTGGCAGAAATGTCATACCTCTTAAACTGAGGGTTTGTGCATGAGTGCACTGTGAAACTCACAGATGCCATTTTATTCCCCGTCTTTATTTTTCCACTTCTTCTCAGAATGACATTAAATTGTATTAAATAGCCTTTTGTCCACAGGGCACAGACCACCCCGCATATGATAATGTATTAATGCCCCACGTTCCAGCCACTGAGCTGAGACATTCGGAGACTTGGAGGATAAGTGTGAAGCGCCATTGTGTGTACAGCCTGCTAACGACTGTGACACATACTAATAGAAACATACCTAATAAATTACTGCTTTCAGGTCTAGCAAGCTGACATTTCTCTGCAAGGGACAATTTTATATTTGTGGCACAGAACAAAATTGCTTCATATGAAGCCACTGTGGATTAGCATAAAAATTAACACTTAAATTTCAGCTTATTTTCCACCCTCTCCTCCTGCCACAACAATCAATTCCTCTTATAAATCTGATTAGATTTTATGATGCTTATTATTCAGAGCATGTCTCAACACAGCATTCACAGGCTTGAAGACTATTTGTTTAAATAGAAAAAAGAAGCAGATAAATCTATAGGTATTTTTTATTACCCCATTCCCCACCAGTTTCTTTCTCATATTGTAACATCGGTAATTGATTGCACACATTAATTAACATGTAAGGTAGAAATTCTGCATTATGCATGATTTATTTTCCTATCCGGTGAGTAGGTTTGTCTGCTGCCCTTGTGTTTCTAGGACATTGGGCTCGATTCTGGTCCAGACATAAACGCCAATGCTCATTGCTCCTGAAAGTTATTAATGTCAGATATGAAATGAGATTTTTGATTTCACCTGCTTACTAATCCACAAAAGCTGTTTTGAGTGATGCAGGCTTAAACGCCGAAATTTGAAATGATATATTGCTATATCTGATAACATGCAAATATGTTCATTAGGCATAATTTAGCAGGAGAGAATAGCAACACTTTTATAACAAGTCTAGGTCAAAAATGGTTGTTAATTAAACAAGTCATGAAAAATGGCATTACAAGGAGACTGTCCAGTGGACATCAGGCTTTCTAATGATATGCGTTGCTACGTGTCCAACGCTTTCCACTAAAACGGAGGGGAAAAGAACTTTCTGAGCAGGTCACATATGCTAAAGCAAGGTTAACAAAACCATACCCACACTAAGAACCTCAAATTGGCCATGTATTCTTCTTAGATTTTAATGGTAACGGCCTATATTTCTCCATTTGAAGACGACACTTCACTCTCTGTCTTAGTGGCTTCAGTGATTTATATGGTTGACTCTTTCACAAATAAACCAGAAGAGAAATTAATATTATACCCGGCCACGCTGTTGGCTGCCCTGAGTTTATGGCTGTGTATTTTAAATCAAGTAGAGCAATAAGCCAAAGAACGGTTGGATGGTGAGGGCAGGGATGGGTGGGGGCCGAGGCGGACAGAGGGTAAGCACACAGGAGAGAGGTATGTGCCTTCTCAAGTGTATGCTTCCGTTACCTAGGGAACCGGGGTATAGTAAGGACTCTTTTGATTGGCCTTGCGTTGAGTTTCAATGTGGGTGGGACTCTGGTACACAGGTAAACAGGCCACCTGAGCATGGCTTCTGGCGGGGGAAGCTTCATGAGTCCTGGGGAAGGAGGGCACCTTGGGAGTTTGGTAGAGTCTAAAGGAGGGCAGGATGAGTTTCCAGCTGGCCACCAGCAGGCCTTCCCTGCAGGGAGGAGAGTGTGCCTAGAGTGGTGAAGGCTGCACACACCTGGTGCCAACAGGTGCCCCAAACAGCCTGCGTGTGTGAAAGCCACATGCCAGGGTTCTATTGTTGAAAGGGTCCTTGCAGCCCGATACTAAAACACAGTCTGTAAAGCAGAAAGAGCTCGGAGGTGTTTTTGGAGTCATGCATGATCAAAACAAAAAGTTGAGTGTGAGAGCAAACAGCCATCTCAATAAACCAACAATCATCCACAGGTAAGCCATCACCTCTGTTCGCAACACCGACTCGGGGCTCGACGCCCCAGTTATCTCTGATCCTGACTCATTTGGCGGAGGCCGGTCCTTCCCCAGACAGTTCAAGTCCGAGTGTAAAACACGCTTGTCCTCAGCCTGGCTTCTGGTCAACCTACTACAATTGCTAGAAATCACACGTCACCTTTGGATTGCGCTCTATGGTTTCTGTGCTTTCAAATACAGAATCTCAACCAGTGAAACAGGCACCATAGCATTCATCCCACCTGTCTTTCAGGGACAAAGTGACACTTGAAAACAAAAAAAATGGACGGAAACTGTTTGGTGGAGGAAGAGAAGGAAACGCTCGAGTTCTGCGTGACCCTGGACACTTTTCTTCCCACTGCCCGTCACTGTGTCTCCTGCCCACTGCACATCTGCCCCTCACAAGACCATGGGGACAGTCAACCCCTCCTTCCACCTTGTCACACCACAGCCCTGGCTCCTGGACTCAGCTGTCTGCTGCTTCCAGGGGGGCGGAGGGGGGGATTCTCACAATCTACTTTCCAGGAGCAGCCGACGTATTGAGGGGACCCAG
Source organism: Rhinolophus sinicus (assembly GCF_057876585.1). NCBI lineage: Eukaryota > Metazoa > Chordata > Mammalia > Chiroptera > Rhinolophidae > Rhinolophus > Rhinolophus sinicus. Next base: position 80,837,949 of record NC_142508.1, on the reverse strand, counting down.
GGGGCCCCACAAACTCTCAGGCCATGGCGACGGCCAGGGGAAGCAGGCCTCAAAGACCCCGGCACACAAGTGACATCTGGATCCCATGGTCACAGTGGATAGGCTTAGCCTGCACCTCGTGAAGGCCCATAATTCTCCCTCAGGGCCCCCCCACCAGCACTATCTACCCACCTTCAGGTGTCCCCATGCCCAGTGATGAGAAGGACGCCCAGAGTCCACCCTGGGCCATGGTTAAACCACTCCACATTTCTCCAGAGGCTTCAATGAATTTCAAAGTGTTGTGTTCGTTGAATGAATGAACAAACGCGAACAAATAGGTGAATAAATGAATGAATGCACAAAGGCATGCATGAATAGATGGGTGGATGGACGGATGAATAGAATGATGATTGAAAGAGTTAAAGAAAGTAATAAATGCTTGAATCAATGCATCAATGCAAAAATACATATGTAAATGAAAAACCGCCTTATGCATGAATGGAAGACTGCCACTGGTATCTTTTTAATGAGTAAGTATATACATGAGCTGATACAGCGTGCCCACCTAGTGATGTCGGATATGAGAAGAAATAGGAAGCAAGGTCTAGTTTACTGTTAAGTGTTTGGTCGCCCATCCTTGGCTCCCTTCCCATATCTCACCACACAAACTCCGAGATATCCCTGTGGGATTCTGCAGAGACCCTCAGACTCAGGAGAAGGGAGACAGCATCCAGCCTCCTGCCTGAACCTTCAGGATGGAAGACTCTGCTGTTTCTGCCCAGGAGACACCTGGCTTTGGTCAGTCCTGTACCTGCTGACACGGACGGACTCTTTCTGGGAGGTGGGAGTCACGGCCATCAGGAGTACAGACCCTGGACGGAGCCCAGGAAGCCCCAGAACCGGCACCGAGCTGTCCTGTCTTCATTTCTAGAATGGAAACCATAAATCTGAAAGGGCTTAGCTCAGGGTCTGGCAGCTGGTCACCACCGTCTGATACTGCTGGGCAGTTCTGTCCTGGGGCTGCTGGGCCCCCTGCCAGTGGAGAGTTTCTTCCCAAGTGGACATCCATCCCTACAAAGTGTGCGGGGGCTGGACCACAGGAACCCCCATGACTCCTTGTGAGTTTGTATGTTACTTCTTCTACCAAGCTCCACCTCAGTAAAGACGTTTTCTATTTAACAAGGCTGTGCAGAGTCAACCTTTGTGATCTTCTGCTCCTCTGTGGAGCTTCGTTTCTCATCTACAGAACTGAGGACTTGGTCAAGATCCACGTTTTTTCCGTGTTTCTAGCAGGGTCCTTTCCGAGGAAACCCTCCCACAGTGAGCTGACAGAAGCACGACTTGTCCCGCCCACACTGCACAGGAGAACCCAGAGTCCTTCCCTTTCTTGGCGACCAGGCCTCTCCTTGTAACACCTGGAGTCCCATGGAAGCCAGTTTGAGAATCACTGGAGACTTCCTGATGCCCAGGAACTTGGCACTCGGTGGCAGCAGTCACAGTGGCCTGGGTGCCAAGCCCAGAACAGGCATCCGCCGAGTCAGCCTGGGCTGCACAGGGGCAGAGGGACGAGGACGCCTCCCCACGCGGATGGGCCTCCAGCCTCACTTAGCCAGCTAGGCCATCCTTCTGCCTCCAGCCCTGTCACCAACTCCCAGCTAGAGGCCAGTCCCCTTCGAGGCAGGTGGCCCCCGACCCAAGCACGACCCCGGGGAAGCCCTGCCTCAGACTGTCCGGGGCAGTAAGAACCTGTGACGCTCTCTTACACAAAGCGGCCGTAAGACAGTCAGAGCTCCTCTCCCCGGAGGAAGACATGAACTCATCTGAAATGTCTACTTTTTCCTTGTCCCTCCCACCTCAACTAGACTGGGGACGACGTGGCCCAGATTTCACTCATTAGCATAGCACCTTCACCGTATCACCGTATCTGCTTATACCTGCACCATTTATACTTTTTTCTTGAAATTGACTCAGATTTCTTTAAATCAATTTGTTGCAAACAGAAATGTTATATAACACTGCTGTAAATAAAAGACTATATTTATTCCCCATCTAAATATGTAAAATAGATTCCTAACTATATCAACGAGAAACACATTCGGCCACGGTGAATCTGCAGTTTCCTCGTAGCACTGAGGAAATTGTGGGCGCAGGGAACCGCCTGGGCATGAACCCCCACTCCGTCTCACTCTGACTGTGGACACCTAAGAAGCTGTGTGAGCCCCCGTCTCCTCACCTATAAAATGGGGATGGTGGTAGTACCTATCTCATAAGGTCGTCGCAGGAATTAAGTTAAATGAGATCCTTAATTAATCAGTAAGTGACTGAGACAGCGAGCCCAGCACATAGGTAGCTGCTGTACTAGACTGAAGACCAGCGGCAGGAAGGAAGACCTTAGAGAGCTGGCCCTCTAGTGTGCGTCTCCCTCACGACGGGGACTGACCCAGAGACTGAACTCGACAAGCACAGAGACGCAGGAGCAAGGACATGGGCTCAGACTGGCAGCCCGGGCTTACACAGCCTGAGTCCCTTCCCTTCAGGTCTCAACTCTCCCGACTGCACATTAAGGGCAGCGAACCCAGGGGTCTCCAAAGGACCTTCTGACTGTGGGGAACTTGAAGCCTTGAGGCCACCACATGCCCAGCCTTGGTCAAAACAAACAGCCCCCCACCACTGCCCCAGCCCAGGAGAGGGAGGCTCAGCAAGCAGCTTCTGGGGTGCGACAGCCCGGATAGGGGAGACTCCAGAGCTCACAACCCCCGAGACTTAGGGTCCAGCGTTGGCACAAGGAGAGCATGACGGAGGCACACTGGGTTCCCAGCATGGCATCTGACAGGCCACGGCCATAGCCCAGTCCCGTAACTGGGGGCAGGCCAGGGGTGCACGTCAGCATGACCCACGCCCGTGGGGCCCACGTGGATCGCCGCTCCCAGTCCCAGCCCAGCCTGTCGCCTGTGGTCATTACAACTGTCCCGTCCACATGTTCCCTGTGAGAGGACTGGAACAGCGGCACTTCACAGCCTGCACTCGGGGGTGCCCAACCCCACGCCCTGTCGGTGAGATGTTCTCAGAGCAGAGCGTGCAGCTCTGTCCTGAGCAGCTCGGGGCCTCCCTCCAAGCACAGATTACCCCGTCCTCATGTTCACAAGGGTCCATCTACAAAACTTGGCCAGTTTCTCAGATACAACAAGAAGGGCGCCCCCAGAAATCCGATGGAAACGCTGGGCCTCCTCCAGGGACGATACTCACCTACATGTTGGATTTTTAATGCCACCGCAAAGAGGCCCTGGGGCCCCTCGGGGACCCCCAATCTGCAGCCCGCTGTGCACATCACCTCCTCTCACCCTGTCTCTGGAGAAGCGCGGGGTCCTTACTGCAGGCCCCCCCCCCAGACACAGCCCTCCCCCCCACGGCACTGGGAGAGGGAGGGGCTGAGAAGCTCCTTTGCCTCAGTCCACTGAGCTGGGATGGCTGTTACAGAGACATGGCCACCCAGAGCCCAGGAACCACTAGGTGTGGCTTCTGGGAAAACACCCCCCACACAGAGTTCCCTTCACAGCCATAAACACATGCTCTCTAAAATAGGCAATGTTGAGTCTCGGGTACAAAGTGAGGGTATGAAGCCAGCACTGTTTACAGTGTGCTGGACCCTGGGGACTTGCAGGCCCTTTTTGCAGAAACATTCAGGAGAAAGGCGCTTTCTTCAGAGTGGGCACTTGTCTTGCTCCCGGGCCAGCGGGGGGATGCTACCATAGAAGGACTTAGCCAGGGACCCTTGTGTGTCCTCTGGGGGCGGGGCACAGCACCCCCAGAGGCAGCTGCCCAGACAGGCTGAGGCAGGGACCCGCGCCTGCCCTTTGGTGAACTGGCTGGTCACGGCGGATGGACGGGTCATTCCCAACACACTCTGGCCAAGGGTGATTGCCACAAAAACCAACTCAGTTATTCAGGTGTTTACTGCTCTCCAGCCTTTATTAAAACAAACAGGGTAAGAAAACAACAAAAAATGGTTTTTCTCATTTTGTTCTATTGTGCTGCTTGGCAACTTTATTGCACATTAGTTCACAATAAGCTGCCAATAGAGTTGGGTAAAATTAAACTCGTGCTGGAGTTTTTCCCTCAATAACTTTTGTCAGGGTGGTTTTTATTTTCAGAAGGATCTGAAATGCGGCATTATCTGAGGTTCAGAATTTCACTGTCTGAGTAGTTAACAACTTAACTCCTGAGTTTATGAATTCCAATCTCAGTTCTTTGAAAATGAGTTTGGCTTTACTGTTTGCTTCATACCAAAAAGGTCTTTGTAACAGTTTGTCTTTTCCTGTATGAAAACCACAACATAAAACCAGAATCTCCTATACTGTAATTAGGCTCAGAAAATTATGTGATTTCTAATTTAACAGAACCTCAGAACACTGCATAATCCACAACCTAAAGTCAACATTTGTTTGAATGGATGATTTCAGGGAAATATTTTTTTTAAAGATAGCATTTGTGAATAGGCCAAAATGATTCAATTTAAGATAGCAAAAAAAATAAACATCTTGGAGTAAAAATAATGTGCCCTAGTAATTTGATTATAGTGAAAATCAAACATTGTGTGTTGTAAGCAAACAATAGGAATTTTTACGCAACTAAACATCTCTCTGGCTATCTAACTATGATTTATACATCGAAAATGATAAATTTAATCACATCACCAGTAGATCAATTGCAGGTATCAGAGGTAAAACCAGAATAAATCATTGTATCACTGTGCTGGAAACAAACAGCAGATAGAAAGGGACTTTGGACTTTCTCCTGAAATCTGTTTCCAGGCGTGCCACGCACAATTTGCCACGGAGAGGCTCAATGTATACAAAAAGGCATCTGATCCAAATATGCTAATGATTTTTACTGGTCAAATCTTAAAAGTGAGGTTTATTTTTATGAGTATGCATTAATTAACCCAGCATGTACTATCTTTCAGGCTATCTTGCCAGGGACTTTCATTTAAACATGTTTATTGTGAAATGTTTGCATTCTCCACATTTGTGGCCCACACACAGATTATTTCATACTTTCCTTCAGAGCACTTAGAAAAGTTAAAAGGAGTTATTGTTTTTGATTAATGCCATTTTGGGGCAGTTAAAAAAAAAGAAAAGAAAAGAAAAAAAGGAGCTCCAAATCCTAGCTCTGCATAAATTCTTTGACATTACAAAAATGTCGGCACAGAGATGTGTGGGGGGCGGCCGTAGGCTCGTTTTGTGGTGGCCCCAGAAAACTGAACTTCATTAACTTTGGTGTTTGCGTGAACTCGTGCGGAATAGCAATGGCCCGCTAGGCCGCAGCTGTCAATCACAAAGGGGGAGGCGGGCTCGCCCAGGCAGGGTGCCGCACAGATGGGAGTTCTAAGGCCTTGCCTGTCATCTTTTGATTAAGAAAAGGAAATGATTTCACTGAAAAGATATTCCCTCTTGTGTTGTTTTGTTTTAACTGAGTTTGTACTTTCCACCAAACTGGACATATTTATTGAGACTCATAAGTTACTTCACGATTACCAACATCACTGCAACCCCAACAAACTTTTTTTTCCCTTGCCAATTATCTAAATATCATAACTATAAAATAGCTTAAAACATTCTCCATACTGTAAACATCTTAGCTACAAAGCTTTGAGTGTAAACAGTGTGATGCATCAGAATGGTTTTAAGCGATGTTATAAAAACTGCTCTTAAAAACTAAACAAAAATGTAAAGCTTCCATCTGTTTTATGATTTTTCCACTGCTGAACGGCTGCTGTGTGCCAGCTCACTGAACCATGGTTTGCTAAAGAGATTGCTGGGGTCACAGACTGAGAAAACAAGACCACGTCTCTAATGGTGGGATGTGTTTGCGTCTTCCTGACATGGCTGGAACCAAATGAAGTGGGCTGGGCAGGAGAGGGGACGCAAGAGGAGCCCCCGTGTGTGAGCTGCGTTTTAGGGATGTCACTGCAGCGATTATCTGAGGGTTTTCGGTGACTGTGTGTCTGCAACCTCAATGCGTTCCTCCTTCCTCACCGGCTTTTCTTTGGGGCCCTGCCTGTGCAAGGTAAAAATAGGCCGCCAGCTGCGTGCTGGGAAGAAGCACAGGCCTCATTTCTGAGTACGTAAGCAGGTACGAGGAGATCGTTCTGGGGCTGCCATGCTCCTCCGCTCTGAGCCCTGGGCCGGGGGCGCGAAGGCGCCCGAGCCGGTGGGAAGACCCTCAAAGATACTAGAAAACTGCCCTCCACCGGGAGGCTTGTCCAAAGGGGAGACTAAGCTGCACTGAAAGGTGAGAGAAGAGGGAAGGAAACGGAACTGTGCTCAGAGGACAGTGTGACGGGGACATAGGAGCCGGGCAGGGCCCAGGACAAGCCCATGGGGACGGCACCACTGCCCGACACTGTGCCCTGAGGCCACTTCTCGGGAATCACAGTTAGCGTGACCACTGGGTCTGGGCTTCCTGGGCAGGATGCTTGGCCTCTGTTTCCCCCAAGATGGAGACACTGGGAACTAGGAGCTTCTCTGACTCCCCCAGGAGAGGCTCAGAGGGAGGGAGACACTGCTCGTCAGCCCCTCAGGCCAGGTCGACCAGGTCGCCCTGTTCTCACTGCTCGCCTTTACAGACAGGGGTGGGTGACAGCCTGCCAGGGCCTGGGGTCGGCCTGCCCTCCTAGGGGTGGCAAATGCACAGAGGACCTCCTCACATAGGGTCATCCGGCTTGCAGCTGTGGGTACCCCAAGGTGGGAGTTATACACTGGTTTCTGGGGGAGAAGGAAAACACTTAGCTGGCGACGCCGAGGAGCCTACCCTGCCTGCAGAAGCAGACGCTCTTCAATCGCAGCGGCCACCCACCCACAGCCCCAGCAGCCCGTCTGGAGCAGGGCTGGCGCCGTCTTCGTCTCCTGTCCTTGTCTCCTCAGCACCCCTGGCTGTGGCCGTCCCTCCGGTCACTCCACGGTGCAGAGGGCTTGCAATGCCACACCCCACAGGGAGCCCAACCCTCCCTTCCAGGTGGAGGTGTCCGTCTCAATGAGTGGCTTTAAGGGTCAGAGCAGGAGGCCCGCTGTGGGCAAGGGACCCCCCGAATTCCCGGGAAGACCAGTATATCAGTGAGCAAAGTCCTGTGGGTGCCAGGCTCTGAGACCCCCGGGCACTGAGAGGGGCCCTCGGGAAGCAGAGCTGGGTCTCACCCCTGCTCACTGCTGCTCACGTGCGCACACTGGACGTCGTCTGCACCACGCCCTGCAGACCGACCGACGACCCAAAGAGAGACTCTTCAAATGGTGGCCAGTGGCTGCTCCCCAGCCCCTAACCCCAGACCCCAGACCCTGCCATGTGGCCAGCGTCCCACGGGCCCTAGCAGCAGTGACCCCGTGGGCCTGTGGGCTCTGAGGAGGCTGGCACGCTTCCGAGCACACTCCAGATTTAACTCTGGGATGCTCTCCCCTTTTCTCGCTGCTCCAGAACATGGGGGAGGCTTGTGCCTGGGAACAGCTGTCACCCAAAGGAGGAGGCGTCACTCGCAACTCTCCGTGAGCTCCAGCGTCAGAAGCCACACATCAGCCAGGGTTCCTTAGCTATGGAGCACCATGGGGGACCCAGGGGAGCCCAGAACAGGCACCCTCGGGCTCAGGCCATGTGTCCTTGCTTCATCCTAGGGACACTGAGCCTCACAGAGGTTAACAAACCTGCCCCCGATCCCACAGCGACTGAAACAACAGTGCGGAAATCCCAGGAATAAACAGGAAGAGCTGACACTCACTGGCGAGCGGACTCGGCTCACCACGCCGGCTCTCCTCCAGGGGTCGGCCAGCATTCAAACCCTGGCAGCAGCCCTGTGTGCTGCTATCAGCACTGCCCTCACACAGACAGGAGGAAACCGAGGCAAAGGTCAAGTACGTGACAGAGCTAGGATTCACTCCCGGCTGCCTGGCTCCGTTCTCGCAGCCACTGAGCCACCCTGCTTGTCGCCCCAGCATCGTCACCGTCACCATCAGCAAAGGACGGAAGGAACAACATACTGAGTTCTTGCTGGGAGCCTGGCCAGGTGCTGAGTTCCTTAAATTTCATGCATTGTTGTCTTTTTTTTATTATTCACTTTATGCCCAGTAGACAGATAGTGGGAAACTGAGGCTCAGACACAGCATGCAATTTTAGGAAGTTCAGACAGTGAGGAGCAGCAGAGCCTAGACCTCAGCCAGGCCCCTCCCCGCCCAGGGACAAGCTTGTTCCAGGAGCCCCTCGGGCCCAGCAGTGCCCCACCCCCACCCGCCACCAGCCTGTCCTGCTCACCCAGCTGGAGGTGCCGTTGGGGAGTCACTGTGGCTGCAGACGTGCACATCCTACAAAGGCTAATCTCAGCCATAAGGAGGGTTTATGCGAAGTCCAGCGGGGGGCGGGGGCGAGGCCGAAATGGACAGTTCATGCAGCCGGTGCTGCAGCCACTACAAACACTGACCATATTTAGAAGTCAGGAGGTTGGGGATGCAGCCACTCTGCCCCGTCACCCAACCCAGTAGGCCCAGTGGCCTAGCTGGCGGCAGGCAGAGGCTCCTGTCAGGCCCCCTCAGGTGGCCCAAGTTCAAATAGTAGGAAAGGGGACTAACTCGAAGGGCGAAGGAGAATTCCGAAGTAGGAACAGTCCTGCCACCTGCAAGACGCCGAGGCCCAGGGACCGGCCTCCACGAAGGCGGCTTGGAAGGGATGGGCCATGAGGCCGGTGGCCTGCAAAGCCACCAGCTGCCCTCCCCTGTGCTTGCATGGCTCAGATACAGAAACGATGAAAAATACTGGCAGGTCAGCCTGCACTTTCCTCGAACTAATCACTAATGAAGTTTGGGGTGAGCTATTCTGAAAGCAGCCCACACAGCATAACCACACGCCGTCATCAGCTGCCGTCCTCAAATGCAATTTCATTCATAATTAAATATGAAAAAGCCACCACCTTAAAATTACATCAGGGTCACAGCTGACCTCTGGGCCGGGGCCCGTGAATTCTGGCCTCTGCTGACCTCTCCAAGTTGCTCCCCTGCCATTCCCAGGTACACACCGGACCCCAGCCCCACGAGTGCACCTGTGGTCCTACCTGCACACCTGTGCCCACACCCCTGCCTTCCACACACGCCCTTCTCCCTCCAAGTGCCAGCCTGGATTCCAGGGTCAGCGTGAGATGGTCTCTCCTAAGACGCCTCGGGCAGCCCCAGCGGGAAGGGCCCTTCGCCAGCCTCCAAACTCCTGTGGCAAGTTTTCACCGTCAGTCCCTCTGGTGAGGCTGCTCCTGCACTGCCCTCCAAGCTTCCACGTGTAGGTGCCCCATCCATCCATTCACTCTGCAAATGCTTACTAACCACCTACTATGTGCCAGACGCCGGTGAATGGTCAGGTATGGGCTCTGCCCCCCGGAGAGCACCTTCTAGAGGGGACACGTGAGGGAAACATTTAAAGGCCACCGTCCGGGGGCAGCTCCAGCCAGGAAGACTCTGTCCCCACACAAGGCAGAACAAGGAGCTGTGTGGGAAGTGCCACTCACAGCATCTCAGCGTGTGTGGCTGGGGGAAGAATGGATGCCCCGCAGAGCAGGGGCCAAGACGGGCCCAGGCACTGGGAAGGGGGCCTGGAGGGCAGCTCAAGTGACCAGCACCCACAGCAGCAAACCAGCACTGTCAGGCTGGGCCATGCCGTGAGAGGGGCAGGGCAGGGACAGGCTTCCAGAAGCCCACAGACCTCGAGGGGAGGGGAGGTGCTGCATTGCAAGGCCAGATGGGACACGTACAAGGCTTGAGGTGATAATGTCACAACAGCTCCACTGTTGGGATTTGAGGTGTTCCTGAGCCCGACATGCATTATTATTTTATTTGCTTCTCAAGAGCCCGCATCACTGGGGTGAGAAAACTCAGGCTCCAATAGGTCAGTGACATGTCCCAGGTCACACAGCTAACCCTGGAATCAATCACCAGGTCCTGAGGCTAGTTCCTCCCCACCTGTGCTAACTCCTCCATGCTCTGGACACACCTGTCCCTTCGTGGCTTCCTCGTGTGGACCTCCTCATCTCCCACGCAGCCCCAGCCCCGTATGCTCTATGGAGACGTCCGAAGGCTGGCCTCAGACCAAGGCCACTGGAATCATCACGAATAACAGGGAACCCCTGATCAAGCCACTGTGTGACGGTTCCCACAGCCTGTCACAGTCGTAATAGGGCCAGTCTATCGAGAAGAAAACAGAGGCTCAGAGGGGAAAGGGGTCCTCATGCGACAGGTAGGAAGACACACAACTTGACACGAAGTCACGCCAGCACACCTTGAGCCCAGCCTTAGCCAGGATGCCGCTGTTCTCAGGGTCCTAGAGTCCTGCTGTCCTGGTCTGACAGGTGGGAAGGCACAGGTACCAGCCACACGAGAATTTAATGACAATTCCAACCAGGGCTGGGGAGGCCCCCGCCAGACGGTCACTTTCCTCCCCAGAACCACACAGCTTCGGTCCCACCGTTATCAATACTCAAACCGTCAGAATTATGACTTTCTCCATAAAGGAAGAGAATGTTCTGGACCCCCAAGCCCACGGCCGTCACACTGGCTAAGCTGCTGCCTGTCCCGGTTGCTCGCAGGCCCTAATGCATGCGGCGCTCGTCGTATTGAGCGTCGTGGGTCTGTCGCCCGTCACGTCCGTCAATAACCGTCAGATGTGCGGCCTGCACACATCCTTCTATTTTCAACCTGAAGGGCGGTTTGGGGGTTTCTTTTAAATTTAACTCTCCTCATTAGGGATTCAGAGCACACCAAAAGAGTGATTTTTTAAAAAAATCATCTTTGCAGAAAAGGGGTATCAGCAAAAATAATCACTATTTCAGGCTCAACAATGAGCCTCTAATGAGGACGTCAGCCATCAGCTAAATAAACATATCATTAGGGTGAGAATGGATGTGTCAACACAGACACAGTCCACTAATTTGGGGGGGGGGGTCTGTGGTTAGTCTCATGGGTCGGGCTGCCAGATGGGTCTTCCTGGGACACAGTCCTAAATCACCTTTCGGAGGCAGGGCTCAGGGTGTGGGCAAGCACAGGTCAGGGTGGGTGGAATCTACTGATGGGACAAGTGTCAGAAGGCAGACAACGGGCCCTAGCCCTGGGAATCAGGCAGGCCTGGAGCAGGGACCAGATTTTCACCCAGGGAATATCCAGGAAGCTCTGGACAGAGAGGGCACAAGACGAGGATGGCAGAGCAGGGGAGCCCCGGCCAGAGGACCCACAGCCACGCTGGTCTCAGCGGTCAGAGCCCACAGGTCCCGTCCAGCTCTCCTCAATGGCAGACCCACAAGTCACGCTTCCCTTGCGGGGGAGAGAGCAGAGGGCCCCTCTGGAGACCCCAGGCTTCTCTGTCTGGGCTCCACGGTCCTCTAGCCAGGGAGAAGAGGCCTCGTGGACCACGGAAGCATGCTTTCTCTTCACACATACCCACGGAGCACTTTCCACGTATCAGGCATCATGCCAGATGCGGGATCCAACTCAGAGTGAGATGCACTTGGCTCTGTCCCTCATGGGGCTTCACGTTATGGGGACAGTGTGGAGGGAATTATAGGCTGTGATCAAGAGCTGCAGAGGAACGAACAGGAGACCGTGGGCGCTCCTGGGAGGTGAGCAAGGGCTTTCTGAGGAAGGACCCTGAGCCCAGGCCTGGATGACGAGACCGGGATGGGGAGGACAGTCCTGGCAAGTGCAGGCAGCAGAACACCAGCCAACGGTGCACATGGGCCACAGGGGTGTGCCACGCCACTCCCCAGGAACCACAGAAGGGCGGGGTGGCCGGTACCCCTGGAGGTGACGGTCTGAGAGGAGCAGACGAGGACGGGGGTCTGTAGGTTGGTGAGGAGGTAAGAAGGACCCCCGAGGGCTCTGCCTTCTCACTGAAGACGAGGTCAGCAGCAGCGGGGAAAAGCAAAGCGGAGGCCGTGTGGCCACTGGGGAGCAAGCCCTCGATGTCTGTGCTCACGGCTGCATGACGAGACCCGTCAGCCCACCTGCGCGGTTTTCTACACTAAAGTTGAGGCTCAAGGACCTGGCACAGGCAACATCTGAGGTCACCTGAGGCTGCAGCTTTGCCAGGTGACAGGATGAACGGAGAAAGAGGCCCGGGAGAGAGAGGGGTGTGAAGATGTGACTCAAACGATGGACATGGTCTCCTCACTGGGTGACGAGCAGGAGAAGATGACGTAGGAAGGGACCCGAAGGGGCAGAGAGCCGCTGAGTGGGGACACCTGTGACTGGAGGAAAGGCAGTGACAGACAAAGGGGCGGTGGGTGGAGGGCAGGTTTCAGCGGCAGCGCAGGCGTGGTGGCCGGCAGGCCTGCATGGGCTGCATGACTGAGGCCGTGGAGGGAAAGTTGCTGGAGGTGGTATGTATATCCATATATACATCCAAAAATGTGTACACGTTTTAAGAAAGGAAAAAAATGTATTAAAATTATGCCGATGGGAACCACTTTGAGCACCTCTTGTGATGGCAGAAGTCAAACGTGAGTTGTATCATCTTTTGTTATCGGTATATGTTGAGTATTACAATTTTAATACAGTTTTTTCCTTTCTTAAAATGTATACACACTTTTTGGTGTTCTCTGTGTGTGTGTGTGTGTGTGTGTGTGTGTATGTGTGTGTGTGTGTGTGTATGTGTGTGTATTTATATATATTCCATATATAATGGAGTACTACTTGGCCACAAAAAGGAATAAAATCCTGCTATTTGTGACAACATGGATGAAACTAGTGGATATTATGCTGAGTGAAATAAGTCAGACAGAGAAAGACAAATACCATATGATTTCACTTATAGCTAAAGAAATCTAAAGAAGAAAATGATCAAACAAAACAGCAACAGAATCATAGATACAGAAAACAAAATGATGATGGCAGATGGGAGTGGGGTTGGGGGCAGGGTGAAAAAGGGGGCGGGATTAAGAAGCACAAATTGGTAGTTACGAAATGGTCACAGGATGCGAGGTACAGCACAGGGAATACAGCCAATAATAGGGTGAAAACTACGCATGGTGTCAGGTGGGGACTAGACTAATCGGGGGATCACTTTGTAAATTACACAAATGCCTCCCCACTATGCTGCACAATAAAATAATACTGAATGTCAACTGTAATTTAAACATTTTTTAAGTAAAATAAAATCTCACATATGCAAATAAACAACCAAATAAATAGGGTGCCCCCAGCCTGTGCCCGCAAGAGCCAGTTGCAAGGCACTGAGCACTCTAGACCGGCTTTGTGCCTTGGCTCTGCTATTCTGTCCAAGCCACTCACGCCACCAAACTTACATTAACACAATCCTATTGTCCGAGGACGTGCACAGGATCAGACTTGGTGCAGTTAGCATTTAACACATGGGCATTCTGACAGATGAAGGACACAGCATTTCACTCCGTATTTACCCAACTCGGAAACATTCGTACTGGTGCCAGAGGTACTGGGAGCCGTCACAAGTAACAGAGCCGAAGGGGCGCTGACTGAGTGCCCACTGGATACCAGGCGTCTATTCCGTACTTTCAGATACAGCCTCTCACATAAGTCATGAGACTATAAAACAGCCACAAAAACACACTATTTGGCAATACTTTAGTCTGTTCTGCTCAATTCGTATTTTTCGAAAATCAAGCAGCACGGTTCAATGATACCCAAATCAATTTTGATTTTTCTTCAGAAATTTGGTAGAAAGTGTCTCCCCAAGTGCAGTAAGTTATGCCGCAGGGCTAAATATCCTGCCATGGCAATAACTCTCCATTTCCGAAAAGTGTGTGTTTTAATGGAAGTATTGACATGGCCCTCAGAACGGACAGCAGTGCCAAACAGTCAGCCTTGCAGTGGCTGCACGCAGCGGCCTCCCAAGGCCTGTCCCAAACGCAGCTCCAACAGGACACGTGCAGGGAAGGCATCCTGAGGCGCTCTCTTGCGTGTAGCCCAACCGCCGCCCGTACAACTGTGGATCGCTCTTTACAAACAGAACCCCGAAAACACTGCAGTCTGCTGCTTTGTACGCACGAATTCCACTGAGCAGGCCTGAAGCCGATGCGTCCCCATCTCCATCCCCACCGCCCACCTCCCAAATTCCAGCTGCACACATGTGTGCTCAAAGGTCAGAGTGCACCCAGGACCCGCGTGTTTCCTGCGCACAGGGTGTGTTGTCAGCAAGCAGGACCGCATTCCTGCGAAGCACAGACTGCCCCGCGGACTGACTGCTCCTGCCCTTTGGGACTCTTCTCAATGAGGCTGTGTCCTGCTGTCCTGTGGGTCGGTGGCCCCGGGCTGCAGATCTGACAGAGTACAGGTATTTGCCTGCCAGAGGCCTGAGCGGACCCTGGCCTGCCCTCTGCATAAAGCTGCTGCCTTCCTCACACACCGCCTTTCTGAAAGCAAGCCTGAACATTAGATCCATTTTCACAAGATCCCAAAGCGCACCCCTCGGGGAAGCGTGTCCCCTCTCCAGTCCTAACTGTCACTTTCCACTCTGACAACACCCAAAACTCCATTGCTATGGGTGTGCAGGGGAGGGGTGGAGGGGAAACGGCAGAATAACAAGATAAAAGCAGCTGGTGTTTCCAGGAAACTCTCGATGGCCCATACTTTTCAAAGGCCACCAAACTAGATCCGAAGTGCACCAAAAACCTGGCGATGTTAGCTTCAGGGGGGACAGGGAAATCCAAAAGGAGCCCTGTCCACTGTGGTCCATGCAGCATACATTGGGTCCAGCAAATGTCTCCATCCTACAGGGCAAATCACCAGCTTAGACCTTTATCTGACGCGCACATAGGTGGCACAAAGAACTGTGTGCATTACAAAGTGACTCCCAGGAAACCTGGGCTTTGAGCTGAGCTGCATGGACAGCTGAGTTCAGCAGCACCATTCCCTGGGTGGGCCATGACAGAGACCCAGGAACCCACTGGACAGAGCCAGCAGCGGGCTGAGTGCAGACCAAGGGCTCACAGGTTAGGTTGCACAAATGGCTTCCATTTGCTCCAGGCACTACTGCATCACACCAACCCCACAAGTGAGGTTCCACGGCCACCCTCGTCGAGAGGGCAGGGAACACGCCCCAACAAGTCCCACCTGCCCATGCCAGCCATGGCGGCTCAAGGAACCGGGACACCGAGCGCATTCACACCTCCAACCATGAAAGGCCGAGCTGGTTGTACAGCGGCACCTCCCGTGCCAGGGAAGGTCGCTGGGCAGGAGAAACCTGTCCCCCACCCTTAAATGTCATTAGGATCCCTAATTCCACCCTTCAGAGGACAAACACCCTGTCCACGCCACAGAGGTGGCAGAGACAGAGGCCAGAGGCTGGCAGATGACAGCATGTGGCCTGAGGAGGCCAGAAAACCAGCCTGCTTCTCTTAGGGGCATTCAGACTTGAGCACAAAGAAACCCAAACTCACGAAAGCCGCCCCCCAGCAAAGGGCGGGTGGCACTGCACACAGGTTTGACTTCCAAACAAAGCCTGCCAGGAGGCTGGGGAGTAATGACAGCACGCAAGTGTCATGTGATTTTTGTCACTGATCTTTTCACATGCAGAGCCGGGTTCATGTGTCTCCAATTCTAAACCCAAAATTGAAGACTTATGCGGAGATAATTATAAGTGAAAATCAGACGCAGGCCTGGCAAACGCCCGCTTTCCTCAGAAAGTAAGTGCAGGCCTCGAAGAGCCTGGACTCCCCGAGGGGTCACGGTGGCCCGGCTGCACTGCAGGACAGCCACTCGCTCCAAGTTCACGGGGAACCCAAGGGCCTGTGTGCGCTCCAGCTCCCTGCCCGAGGCCAGGGACTCAGTCCTCTGTCAGGAACTCCAACAGTAACACGCCCTTTAACAAAAGGCTGTCAGCAGGAGACGAAAGTGCATAAGAAAGGGTTTTCTTTACAAAAAGCCTCCCCGTTTAAAAAAATTATATTTAATTAAAATATTTTTTAAAAGGTGTGTCTTCCAAGGGCTATTTGTCCTCTGAGGTATGCGAGATGATGGTGCCACCCACGTCACCTGGCCTCCATCTCACGCAGGGATAACAGTTACCATCCCTGCCCCTCTTCTCAGAGAGGCGTCAGTGCTGAAATCTGAGAGGATGCTTTAGAAGAAGGCGAGGGGACATGCCTGCGTATCTGGAGGAGACTGGCTTTGCTGCAAGCAACAGGGGACATCACCCAAGAGCTCCAGCCCCGACTACCAGCCTCAAACCAACCTCCTCCTCCCTCCACGCTCTTCTCCCAGCACTGCAGCAGCTCCAGGCTTCCCGACCCGATTCCAAAGAGGGAGCCCTGAAGGCCCTCGCCCCTCCCACAGAGGGGGCAGCCCCAGGCACTGGCCTCCCTCCTCACCAAGCCCCTTCAAAGAGGCGCTTTCCCCAGCGTTGCCTGCTTGCCCAAAGCATGGCGAGAAGTCACCATCTGACCCCAGCACTATTAAATCTTTTTCAAGTTTAATCTTCAGGGGATTTGGGCTGTAAATAAAGAACACTCCACATGTAAAAAATAAACTTACACTCATGACTTCATGCGTGACCCCAAGTTCAATTTCTGTTTGTGATTTAGCAGACGGCAGACAAGGTATGCAGCATGCATCTCCAGGCCAGTGAGTGGGTTCACCAAACGCATCGTGGCATCCCCGCCGAGAGGCAGCCCCTCACTTCACACTTAGGGATATGCCTCCCGAGAGGAGAAGTGACACCCAACAGCCCCACAGCCAACAGGTGGAGCAGCTGGCAGCCCAGAACCGGGACCCTGGCTCAACTCCCTCCCACACTGAGCACATCTGGAGACTGTTCACATCTGGGCTGGGCCTTTCCCCAGGACTTGGTTCCAGGACCATACTTGCACCCAGGCCAAGGTCCACAGAATCGGCCGCCACGGGCAATGCCAGGCCTGGTACTTCTAGAACTCTATACCCACTCAGCCCAGAGCACTGAAGTGCAAGTGACATTGGGATTCCAGCCTGAGGAGACCCCCCGGGCAGTGGGTCTCCATCACTGTACCTCAGAATGTCCTCTCCACAGCGTCACCCTCTTCAGTGTTTCCCTGGAGCCCCACCACAGCCCCGGACACTGACAAAATAGATGTCAGCACCCCCGTTTCCATTTCATAATGAAGAAACAGCTCAAAGAGGCCCCACAGTTAGCAGCTCGGTGTTGATGGCCCTGCAGCTCAGCGTTGTGGCCACATGCCGCTGTCTCTCCTCCCAGGTTCTAACACCCCACTAAGGTGTCCGGGCTGCATAGGAGCTGGCCTCAGGGTGGGGTGACAGCCACATTCAGATCACCTCCAACTAGAGCCACCTTCTGACCTTCAGGAGCAGCCTGTAGCCAGAGCCTCCAGAGGGCAAAGAGGGGCATCTGTGCACTTTGACCCCACCCCACCGAAACCCCTCACCACCACGTTAACTGTCACTCCCTGTTGGTTAGGAAGACATGAGCCCTGACACCAGAGAAAACGTCTCTGGTAGGTTCCTCCGGCCACGATCTGGTGTGGCTGTATCTCAATGATCAGTCCTGCTCACTGCATGACCGGACAAGATGGGTTTCCTGCCCTGGGCATCCGTTCTACAGTAAAAGGTCTAGAAGGGACCTTAGTGAACTGTTATTCATTATTAACACCTCTGGGTGAATAGCACAGTCTTCTGGAAGAAGAGAGGGATTTTATGGGAAAAGACATGGTATCCATTTCAGGAGCAAGGGGCTCTGACTTGGTGGAGGAGGTGCAGCATCACTGTCCCTACGTCAGCGACGCCCTGGCCAGAGACCCCATGAGGACAAAGGGCAAGCGCTGTGCACTTCAGAAATGTGCACTGTGTACACGCTCAAGACAAGACGGACAGAGGATGGATATGTGGGTATACAGATGGCTGGATAGATGATGGATGGATGGATGGATGGATGGATGGATGGATGGATGGATGATGGATGGGTGGATGGATGGATGGATGGATGATGGATGGGTGGATGGATGGATGGATGATGGATGGATGGATGGATGGATGGATGGATGATGGATGGGTGGATGGATGGATGGATGGATGGATGGTGGATGGATGGATGGGTGGATGGATGGATGGATAGATGGATGATGGATGGGTGGATGGATGATTGATGGGTGGATGGATGATGGACGGATGGATGGATGGTGGATGGATGGATGGATGGATGGATGGTGGATGGATGGATGGGTGGTGGATGGATGGATGATGGATGGGTGGATGGATGGATGGATGGATGATGGATGGGTGGATGGATGGATGGATGGATGGATGATGGATGGGTGGATGGATGGATGGATGGTGGATGGATGGATGGGTGGATGGATGGATGGATAGATGGATGATGGATGGGTGGATGGATGATGGATGGATGGATGGATGGATGGATGGATGGATGATGGATGGATGATGGATGGGTGGATGGATGGATGGATGGATGGATGGATGGATGATGGATGGATGATGGATGGGTGGATGGATGGATGGATGATGGATGGATGATGGATGGGTGGATGGATGGATGGATAGTGGATGGATGGATGGATGGATGGATAGTGGATGGATGATGGATGGGTGGATGGATGGATGGATGGATGATGGATGGATGATGGATGGGTGGATGGATGGATGGATGGATAGTGGATGGATGGATGGATGGATGAATAGTGGATGGATGGATGGGTGGTGGATGGATGGATGATGGATGGGTGGATGGATGGATGGATGGATGATGGATGGGTGGATGGATGGATGGATGGATGGATGATGGATGGATGATGGATGGGTGGATGGATGGATGGATGGATGGATGATGGATGGATGATGGATGGGTGGATGGATGGATGGATGGATGATGGATGGATGATGGATGGGTGGATGGATGGATGGATAGTGGATGGATGGATGGGTGGTGGATGGATGGATGATGGATGGGTGGATGGATGGATAGATGGATGATGGATGGGTGGATGGATGATGGATGGATGGATGGATGGATGGATGGATGGATGATGGATGGATGATGGATGGGTGGATGGATGGATGGATGGATGGATGGATGGATGATGGATGGATGATGGATGGGTGGATGGATGGATGGATGGATGGTGGATGGATGGATGGATAGATGGACAGATGGGCAAATGGGTGGCTAGAAAGAGAAAGATCGGTGAGGGTAGGTGGATAAATGGACAGATGCATGACTAGATGGGTAAATGAAGGCATAGAGAGCTGGACAGATGGATGGAAGAAGGGACAGTGGGAGAGAAAGACAGGTAGACAAGGGGACAGATAGAAGTGGATGAACAGAGAACAGGAGGAACAACGGAGGGAGGGATGGGTTGGAGGACTGAACACTAGCCGGAGTGATGGTGGAAGCTCTGAAGACCAACAACACCACCACCAAGTGTGGCAAGACCCTGCTGCCCCCCAAGCGGGGAAAGGAAGACAGCCACCCCCAGACAGTGCCCGCCTTCTTTTTCATGCTGCCAACCCAAGGACCCTGGAATCCTGGACAGATTCATTATGAAGCCCCCAGCCGAGGTCTGGTAGAGAAAGTACGTTTATTTTTTAAACAGGAATGAATTATTCAGCACTTCTAAATCTAGAACACATCCAATCTAAAATGACACACACTGTGCTTTTCCCCTTTCTGTGCATACACTTAGAAATATTCTGTAATTTCTTTAAAAGAATAAAATTATTGATTGTGGGTAAATTAGCAACTCGAGAAAGATCCAGAAGCAAATGGGAGGTGGGAGGTGTTGCTGGACTGAAGTCAAGTGGCTGAGGAGCAGGGGCGGGGGGGAGGGACAGCATGGAAGACAGAGAAGGAAAAGGGGGGTCCAAGAGGGTGGGGGGCAGGGGGTGCTTGTGCAATGCTGGAGCCCAGTGCAGAGAGAAATTCCTCCCCACGCGTGTCCCCATCTTCCAAGCATTAGAGGTGCGACTCCCCTGACTCAGATCCCCCCATGAAGAGGCCCTAAGGCCCCTTGGGAACGTTCCAGCTCCGACGGGGTGGGCAATGGGCTCTGACAAGTGGTCGAGTTCATTGGAGTGTCGCGCGGGGGGGCTCAGACCCAGGATCCTGGTTTTGTGTCTCATGTCTGCAGTTTTCAGTCAAAGGGGTGAGAGGGCTTCTAAGATCCGTCCTTGTGCTCACCTTATGTACGTCACTTGAGGACCACATAAGTTCTGAAGGCCTGGACCCTCAGCAAATCTTTCTTATTGGGTGTCCAGCCCTTCCAGCAGGATCCCCATGAAGCCATGTGAGATGGGAAGGAGCCAACAGGAGTGGTCTCAGCAAGGCCCGGCCCCAGGCCTGAGGCACCACTGCTGCGTCAGCTTCCATTCTGCCCTGCAGGTCTGCAGGCCCGTGGAAGCCCCCCTCTGGGAACCAGGGCAAGGGGCTCAGATCGGGGAGGGGATGTGCATGGCGGGCCAGTGCGGGGCTCCTGGCTTTCTCAGGTGTCAGGCAGCAGAAAGTTCCAGAAATGTAGTGTGAGCTCCCAAAGCATTGCTTCACCCACAAAGCTGATAGATGGAATGAGAAGGGACTTTCAGGGCAAGGACAACCCCTTATGAAGATGGCCTGCACCTCCTATGGGCTTGGCCGAGGGCCGGGGCTCAGAGGGAACCCCAGATGCCAGCATGTAGTGGGTGCATGAGGCCCCTGCCCAGAGGAGCCCGGAGTCCCTGAGGAAACGCAGAAATCTGTGACAAAGAGTTTAAAAGCAGAGTAGTGTCTCCCGACCCAGGAATTGTCCCTCTGGGAATCTAGCCTAAGGAAATAACCTGAAATGGGGAAAAAGATCTTTTTTGTACAAAGATGCCCCTCACAGTATTTTTCATATTCGAGAACTCCTGGAAATAACTTGAATGTCCATAATAAAGGAATTGTAAGGTAAACTGTGGCACATCCGTCCCCCGGAAAGCAACAGCTATGAAGAACGTCAGTCATAAACCACATGGGGGCTAAGCATCCGCCACGTGATGCCAGGGAGACGAGTTTGAAACTAGGGTACAACTGTTACAGCTGGATACAGAAAGATCTCCATGGGAAGCGAAGATGAAAGGAAGCTGAGCAAACGGTCAGTGCATGGCTCGGCTTGGACCGGGAACACATGGGGGCCACCAGGCCTTTGGTGCCACCTCCTCTGTTTTCTAAATTACTGGTACTGGACTAAGATGTCTCTCGTAATTTTGAACTACCAATGGGGGTGGGGGGGCTGCGGTATAAACCCCACCTTTTCTCAGCCTTCAGAGAAGAGCGAGCTCACAAAAGGTAGTGAGCCTAGAGGACAGCGGACTTCAGAGGACAGTCAGGGACAAACAGATGGCACCTGAGGCTGGTTTCTTTAGAGCACACCTGAGCTGGAAGACCAGGTATGGCGGCCAGCCATGGAGGACGGCCTCCTAGGACTTCCCACACTCGAGGGGAGGAAATGGGCGAAGCACCCGTCTGTGCCACTTGGATGGAGGCCCGGAGGACACGTTTATTTCTCTATTTGTTCCTTCCTACACTCCCAGCATGCAACGCATACCCTGTACATATTATGTGGATTAGCTGAGATATAGCTGTGTGGTCAGTGACATGTCCAGAGCACAGTGAGCCTTCAGCTCTGTTGACAGGTTGAATTACCGGCCCTGATTCTGCTGGGGGCCGTGTAGGGGAGAGAGATCTGAATGCTGTTGAAGGAAAGAAATGAATCTGGAACCCGTGTGGGTAAGCCGAGGCAGGGAGGGGAGTCTTTCATTCTTGCCCAGGTTCAGGTTCCCCAGCACTGAGTATGCAGCACATCAATCCATCTGCAAGGCCCCCTCCCTGCCAGGGCTTCTCAGACATCAGGCCCAGACCCTGCCTCTGCTCCTCCCACCCCTACCCCGCCATCCGGAGGGTCCTGAGGCCCAACACGCTGTGTGCTTCTGCCTAGGAACCAGGGGATAGAGAAAACACAATGCACAGAGGAAGTATCATTTGTCTGGAAGAAGTGCATGGCATGATTTCTCTGAGAAAGACCGAAACACTCCTTATGAAGAGAGCCCAAAAGCTTTGATTAAAATTGACCAGCATGAGTCCACTATACTTCTGTTTAAAAATAAGAAGCCACTAATTCAGTTTAGTTCAAAGATTAAACATGATGGAAATTTCTATAAGTTACCTAGATTTAAGAGAAAATACACTGCAGTGGCCATCAAAACACTGATAGTTACAGGGAAATGACTTCTGGTGTTTCGTCAATGTTATTTTTTTTAGTCGTCCATTTTTTTTTTTTTTTCCCTTCAAGTCAGCATTGAACACTGAACTCCATTTCATCAAGGTTGGTAAAATGTTTGGAAGGGAACAGATGTCGGAACATGGGGCCCGCCAGAACCATTTCTCTCCTGTCCGAAGGCAAAGAAGACAAATAATCCAGACTGTCTGCGGCCGTGGGAGACTTTCTGACACACCGATGGCCACAAAAAGGAAGGGCCTACAAAGCTGTCTCCAGTTCCCCCAAAACGCCACGAAGGGCAGTGCCTTTTTAAGTTTTATTTTATTTTAATTAGTGAGACATTCAAGTACGAACTGAAAGGTCGCCCTACTTTGAAACCCTCAAGTATCTACACAAATACAGCTGATGATATCGATTAATGTTTATTAGCTCCTTCCAAATATACTTACATCTTAGTCAATTCTGCCATTTAATAATTTTGCTAAATTTCAAAAATGGAGATGCCATCTTGCCTGTACGAAGGCAGCCCTGCTAGTTATTTACAGATTGTAACATTTACATAAGAGTTTGGTTTAACAAGAGGTATAAATATAGATAAAACCCTTAGGACTTCATTCTTTAAACTGCCCTCTAAAAATCTGCCCTGCAATTTGCAAACTGAGTTTTGTGCAGACTATTCTTGGAAGCTTTTGTGAATTAGGGAGAACTAACTCAAAGCAAGGGCTGGCTAATCACAATTTTGCAAATTGTACGTAGCAATCATCCCCACATTGTGAAATTCAGATTTATAAAATGCTGATGTTTTAAAGTTGAAAAATAAATTAGCTCACTAGAACTATTTCACACAAAAAAATAAAAATCAGTCTGAGGCTCTACAACTAAATTATTTGTTTAAAAAAATTAAAAGACTGTCACATTAGTAGCAAAGGATAAATAAAGGCAGAATAGCACGCCAGCATGTTTCTGCCACCATCGTCCCCTGATGGAGAGGGCTCCCACCGGTGCCCCCCACTTCAGGGCACCTCCTGTACGCACTCACCTGCCCACCGCACAGCACTCAGGTTCTGACACTGCCTGGAACACACGTGTGGTCATGCCAGGGCTCCCACTTTACACACCTGTGTGTGTCTACGATCTGGGAAACCTCTCAGACGGGGAGGGGGGTTGGTCAACACATTCTTTGCTATGTCGTCTTACTCACCTGCTAAAGCCAGTTCCTGCCGGTGCAGCCAAAGAAGTTGGCGGTTAGCACTGGTTTATTTGTTAAAACCAATCCACTTGGGTTACAAAAAGTGTAATAATACCAATTGTGAAGGAAGACAGTGAGCTGCCTCAAAGGCAAGCCTCAAATGCACGTGTCTGAAAGTGCTGCTATGCTGGGCAAAGGAAGCTGACCTCAAAAGGGAGCTCACTTTTCCACAGCGGACAGGACTCGGGATGGGGCTGTGGGCTCACTGCAGGGGAGGTTGTAGAGACCACACCTGAGAGGCAGGTGTGCACGCGCACACACGCGCACGCACGCGCACACACGCACTCCTGTCAGTCCCAGGGCCCACGTTGCTCATGCCATGGCCAGAGGCGAGCGCAAAGCCACCCACTCATCAAATCCTACTTTCTCAAACTTCAAGGTCTCTCCATGGTCCTTGGCTCTAGTGGAATTGTGTGATATTTAGAATGACTTGAAATAAGCACATACTTAAAAATACTCTGACTCCGTGGCACAGCCACGTGCCTGCCCTGGCCACGGCGTGCAGCATGTCAGCGGTCCTTGTGACACCCACGTCTGCTTGCTCAGCCCCTTCCTTCTGGATGTCACATCAGGCAAAACAAATACAAGTGACGAAGGCCTGCTTGTCCCCAGTCTCACGCATCGCACCATGAGGGCTGCGGCGGCTCAGCTCTGGGCACATGTAAGCTCGCAACCGAACCGCACGCACCGTTGGGACAGGCTCCCACCAAGGTCAAAGGGCCTGGGGAAGCTGGCAAGGATGGCCTCAGTGTTTCCAACATGGCTGCAGTGCCCTTGGACAAAGCAGGTGGATGGGCCAGCATCTCGTGGTGGGGGTGCCTGGACACCGCCCACATCACTGGGGTGGCACTGCCTATATCAGGCACACGGCTGCTTTGCCTGCAGATCAGGCACTTTGTGCAACATTGCTTCTAGAAAGCAAATATTTATGTTAGTAAATATCATCAAGATATGATCTGCATTCAAGTGTTTTCTACAGGTAGCTGTTAAAACAAAAAGAGAAACTGCTGCCAGGGCACTAAGAGGGAAAACACGGTGTGTGGGCGTCTAAGAAGAAAGGAGAAAAATGCCTTAAAATTTACCTTTCTGTTCTTAATTCCGAATGTTGACTCAACACTCAGCTACAAGGTAAACTTTCCAAAGGCATGGGTCGAAGGTCATGGAAAGTCACCCTACCTCCAAGGGGAATGCCCAGCACCCCTCCAGCAGGCAGCAGCAAAGGATGTACCCAAGACCCATTGCCAGCAGCCCACATGCGCCCAGCCTTGCAGAGTGCAGGCCCCGGGTGGGAAGGCGCTAGGGAGCAGAGGCGCCCTCCCTGCCTGGGCCGCTGGCTCTCAGCTGGGCTGTCTCCACATGCAGACACAGGGGCACCCAGGCTCCTGGGACTCAAGAGAAGTGTCACTTGCCGTGTGTCTGGTCTGACCTCACAGGCACCTGCGAGAGGCCCTCCCAACACCTGTCACGGTGGCTTGGGAATATGAGACGAGGGTCAAGTCCCAGCTCAGACAGGCGCTGGCTGGGGAACCGCACTCCTTAGCTCCTGGCATGTAAAACCACACTAGTGAGCCCCACCTTCTGGGACAGCAGGGAGCCGGGTCCCTGCGTGGGAGTCACCTTCTCTGTGGGATGGCTGGGTTGTTTTTACCGACAGTGTTTTCCTCTACGTTTCCAAAGTTAGCTTACTGAGCTACACACTGTCAGTGCTGTGGGCACCTTCCAGACCACACAGCTGGCCCTCTCAGAGAGGGCACAAAGGGAGGCCTGGCCCAGACCACCCCTCTCGACCCGGGCTTTGCCCAGGGCCACACTTGCCTCCATCACTGC
Organism: Rhinolophus sinicus; assembly: GCF_057876585.1. Lineage (NCBI taxonomy): Eukaryota > Metazoa > Chordata > Mammalia > Chiroptera > Rhinolophidae > Rhinolophus > Rhinolophus sinicus. Next base: position 80,812,672 of record NC_142508.1, on the reverse strand, counting down.
ATCGCTGGCCCTGCACCTGCGGGCTCCCCAGGGCCACAGCCAGGCTCAGCAGTGTGGCCTCCTGCATGCCAGGTGGGCCGGGGATGTCGGCACCCCCGCTCCGGGACCAAGTGGAGCCACAGCCAGAGTCGGCCATGATCAGGGGCCCACACAGGCCCGGAGAGCGAGTGGTTTCATGTTTATGCATGACAGCTGGCCCCAGCACCCACGTCTGGACCTTTCTAAACCTCCTCAACACACACCACGGGGCCTCTGTGGCATGAGGACGCAGGCGCAGGCTCCGCAGCACGAGGGGATGCTCATGCCAGGCGACCGCCTGACACCTAGTCCCTGCGGCCCTGGTTCTCCCACCTCCGTCCTGAGCCTGTGGCCATGGCTGTCATCCTAAGCCTTGGCTCTGACCATCCGAGAAAATATGTACACGGTGTGCAACAAAGGGTCAATGCCCAATATGCAAAGAGCTCTTAAAAATCATTGACAAAAAAGGTATTAACGAGCAATGTGTAGAAGACACATATTTACACAACACACGTGTGAAAAGACAGATGTTGTTAACGAGGGAAACACAATTCAAAGGCAGCGTGTTCATCCTTCCTACCGGCGAGCGTGTAAAAGAGCAATGGCATTCAGTGCCAACAAGGTTCTGGGAATGAGTCCCGTGCACACAGTACTGGTCCACGTGTACACAACGGACACGTACAGCTTCACTGTGAAGGGCAATTTGGTGGCGTCTAAGAATGACATACACATACGTACGGGCCCAGAAATGCTCCTTCTAGAAACCCACTCTAGAAACCCTCACACTTGGCCACAAAGACACACACGCCACAATGTTCCCCCCGCGCGCTGCAATGGAGAGGGGCGGGACAACTGCCCTCATGCCCGTCAGCACAGGTCCGGCCACACAGATGTGGACGTGCCCCATCGCACAGCACTGCGCAGCCGTGGAGAACTGCTCTGTCTAGGTACCCGGTGTTATGATCTAGACAACACTGTTCGTTAAGACTCAGGCAGCAGGTCTCAGAGCAGGGTGTGCCGTGCGGCCCCCTGTGCAGAGGGACCTGTGTGAGTGCTCACCACACAGGCAGGACGTGACACAGGACGGTCTGGCCGAGGGCACAGCAAACCTCCCACAGGGCTCTGCCAGCGGACAGGATTGGGGAGTGGAGTTGGAAGGGGCCTTTGGGGCTTCACATTACACACTCTGGACTGTCTGAATCTGAATGGTGATCACACAGAACTTTTGTAATTAAATAGGATCAATTACATGAACAAGACCCCCCAGACTGCCCCTCTCCTGCCACGATGAACGCCAGAATCCTTCATAGTAACTGAAGACCCTTCCCACCGGGCCTCCGTTGACCTTGTCAACCCAGACTCGGCTCCCAAGGGCCCAGCAGGTCGGTCATGTCCACCATTACTTGTCATCCTTTTATCCTTTTTATCTGCTTATGAAAACTCTGACTGATCCTTCGAGCCCATCTCCTCCAGGAAGCCTTCCCTGACCACGTCAACCCAGTGGTCCTGTGCTGTTTGCTGCGTTCACCATAACTATGGCCTCTTATGACCCATCCCTGGAGTCTGAGGGTGACTCCCACGGGACCGTCCACTCCTCCAGAGAAGGCTCATGCCTCATCATTCTCTCCTCGACAGTTATCTGTTGAGTACCTGCTACGTGCTTAGTAAGGTTCTAGGTGCTGAAACACCACAGAGAAAAAGGCACAAGGTTCCTGCCTTCAGAAGCTACAACCTGGTAGAGGATTTAAACAGTTAAATAAAAGGAAAGAGATCAAAGTGCCAGGGGAGGAGCCCAGAACAGAAACCAAACAATAGCAAGGAGAGGACTGGGTGAGCAGACATGCCACCTAGGCTAAGCCTGCAGGTAAAGAGCCAGCTAAGGAGCCATGGGAAGGGCAGGCAGGCAGGTGGATGGGTGTCTCCTCCTCCACGGTGCCGTGGCCAGACCTGGGCCCATAGCAGGCGATCAGAAGCCATCTGTCTGGACGAACAAACACGCCAACAGCCCGTGCCAGCCGGCAGTGGCTCCAGCTGGGAAAGGCAGGGCTTGGGCATGGGCAGCGCACACACCAGGCCACCACATCACGCCTGCCCCTTGCTCACCCCCTTTCAGAAGGGGCAAAGGCATGCGGACCACCTAACCAGAGCCCCACCCTGGTCCCGGGCATGGGGACAGGGGCTCCTAGGCCCAGCGAGCCTGCCTCAGAGCCCTGTGCACAGGTCCAAAGCAAAAGCAACTGAGGTTAACACGGAGAAGCAGCCCCGACAACAGGAGGCCGAGCCGTGCTTTGCCCCGCTCCCCGACCCATCACCCCAGAGCTCCAGCACTGCCCTGGCCTGCAGGTCTCTCTGGGCATGTGGCACAGACCTTTCCTGAAGGGTGGTCAGACAGAGTAGAGGATGGAGGGCAGAGTGGGGTGGCCTTGGAAACTGGGCCCCTCAGGGTACAGGGTGTCTGCAGGAAGCATGTGAGAGCACAGCTGTAGCTAGTCCACAACAGGCCCAGGAAGCACCACTCAGAGCAGCGCTGACACAGCCTGTGCCAACGGCCCCAAGCCCTGCCACTGTCGGCCTGCCCAGGCCTGCCTGGGACTCTGCCCCACAGGGAAACCTCGGTGCACAGAGGGCAGGACCCTCTGCCAAACTCCAGCCCGAGAAGCCAGTGTGGCCCCCACCCCAGTAAAAGGGAGCATTTGCTTTGGACGCCAGCAAGGCAGAGCCACCCCCACGCAGAGCACTGGAAACGATGCATTGGGGTTACTTCCAAAAGCGCACCGGAGAAGTGAGCAGGGGCACGCCTCTGCTGGACTTCTGACCGGGACATTCCGGCCTAGTGTCCTTTTCAGTCCCAAAGCGTGCAGTGGGGAGTGAGGCGAAAGGCCGTCTCTCCCCGGCGCTCAGGCCGCCAGCATCTTCCTTTGGCCCCAGAAGGCCTTTGGGTTGGGAGACTCAAAGGTCACGTGTTGGTCTTCCTTCAAGGGTGCCCACCTGGACTCGCGGCGGTGAAACCTGGACCCAGGAGTCCGGACCCCCAAGGCCAGCAGCCACACGTAGCCCAGGGCCCTCAGGAGGCCAATTCCAGTGGGTTTCCCAGGAATGCGGGAATCCACTGCCTGGCACCCTCAGTCCTGCCACCAGCCCTATCCTCACAGGCCCCACAGTGGAGGAGGGGGCTCCCCAGAGCTGGGAGACTTGGGGAGCCTGTGGGCGAGTGTGTAAGAGTGAGAGGCCGTGGGAGGAGACAGGGGCTCCTAGGCCCAGCGAGCCTGCCTCAGAGCCCTGTGCAGGCCCCGCCTTGACCCCTGGGAAGCAGGGCTGAGCCTGGCCAGGCCGGGAAGGACCCCTGAGGAGAGGCCTGTCACCCCACTGATGGCTGTGGGGTCTCTGCTTCCCATCCAAAGTCACTTCCTACCAGCAGCAGGACCAGGTGGGGCCGGCTCTGCCAGGGGACAGTGTCAAGCCGCTCGCTGTCCAAGGCACCTGGGCAGTAAATCCTGGAAGCAGCCCACTTGCTCCCCGGCCTCGCCTGGCCTCCATCCAGGCGTCAGAGACTGCAGAGGCTGTCACCACCCCTCAAGGACAAGGTCCCTGTGATCCCCCAAGGCTCTGGGCTGCCGAGGGCCTGTTCCCCTCACTAAGCCGCCTCTGAGACCCCATGACACCTGACACGCTCTGCCCCAAGGCTTACTTCACGCAGGATCTAGCAGGCTCTGGCCTTTTACCTTGACAAGGAGAAAGGTCTGGAAAGTGTGCCGTCAGAAGCTCTGGGGACCGGTTAGGCTCAGCCCTGTGAAGGAATGGGGACAAGCACTACTGTCCCCATTTCACAAAGAAGGAAACTGACTTCCAAGGTCACGCGGGCATCATGAGGACCACGGCTCCTGGTGTCGAGGCTGTGACCCCAGTGGATGGGGCAGCCTGGGCCCCATCCGGACACCACACACACCGCCTCACTCTGGCCAGGGGCAGCCAGGGCTCCACGTGCCCCTCACGCTGGGTCCTCACGCAGGTGACAACGGGAATTATCAAAGACAGAAAATATTTCTCACATTTTATTGTTTTTATTTTAAACTAGTTTCATATGAAAAGTAAACCAGCACTTTTGTAGACACTCCGCAGACCTGACTTAAGTAGAAAAAATACGCGAGAAGCCTGGGGGTGAGGGTGGGGGTGGGGGCTGAAGGTCCTGCGGGGAGAGGTGGGGGAAGGGCACAGGACAGACGCTGTTCTATCCAGGGACAACCTTTCTGTGGGAAAGTGGGGCAGCCCTGCTCTCCCTCCCGACGATACACGGACACACCAGGCACTGCCAGGGCCACGCACACGTCCCAGGGCAGGCGGGGCCGTCCTCTCTCAGGTGCCTCCTCTCCCCACCTGCACGGCAGCACCAGCAAGCGGTACCAGTTGTTCCAAAGCCTGGGGCCGGCACCAGTGTGAGAAATGGGCTCTTTTTAAAACTTGAACAGTTATGCATTTACCTTCATGTGTCTCAGGGAAAACATCACTACTCCTGAAACCCAGGGTCTCAGAGACACTATTAGGGTGGGGCTGACTGAGGTGGGGGAGAGACTGGCAGAGAGAGAGAGGAGAGGAGAGGAGAGGAGAGAGATGCTTCAAAGAAAATATGAAACAACTAACAGAAGGGCACGGCCATGGCCAAGAAACCGACTCTGAAAGGGGAGTAATTAAGAGTCATCCTGCTTAGGGCACCACAACAGTGTGGACACCAAAAAGCGCAGAAAAAAAAAATTTTTGAAAAAACTTGATGCTTTGGAGAAAACATCAGTGATCGCCCCGGGGACAAATCAGATGTGGGTGGGAGTCCTCCCTGCTCACGCTCCTCTGTGTTGTTTTCACGGAGCTGCACACAGGGGTGGAGAAGGGGGCCCTCGAGATTTCGGGGCGCAGGCCTGCTCTATGAGTCTCAGTATGAAGGGCCGCCATCTGCGGCTCAGGGATGCGTGGGCTCCTGGCCACCCCGCCCCTGCCAACATCGGAAAGATGGACTGGACCTCAGGGAGCTCAGAAAGGCCCCTCATGACAGGACACAGACTGTGATGAGCAGTGGGGTCACCAGCCCCTGCACAGAGGGGTCCCCGAGCCTGTTACTTCCAGGCCCAGGAAGTGAGGGAGCCTCACGGGACAGATTCCCAGGCCAGGGCGGAGCATGTCGGGTCTCCTCTATCCAACACGTGGGCGAAGAAACCAACCTGAAGCCATGTGGCCTCAGGCCAGGAGGACCAGGCTGTGCCCAGGAGCCCGGCCGCTGCCCGCAGCGAGCAGAGCCTCCCTGTGGCCCATTATCCGAGTACTTGAACCCTGGCTAACAATGAGTTCACGGAGGACGGACGCCTGGGCTTTAATTGTCTGCATTTAGTCACGCAAACAGAAGCAATGGTCTGAGCCTGGCAAGCGAGCCGCTGACAGCGCGGCCCAGCGCTGGCTCCCAGGAGCGGATACAAATGGTTCTGAGGAGACGCTAGCAGAGCGGTAAATCTCCTTCCGACCTGCCGGCCTGGAACAAGTTCCCTCTGCTTGCCCGTCTCCTTCCCCCCCTTTTCGCCTTAAATGAAATTCCTGCCGCTGCTAATATCCAACAAATAAACATCATTAAGAAACTGAAGGCACTGAAAGCATGTGCGGTTTCTGTTAAATCTCCCCCTGTCAATCAATTCTGCATGTCTGCACGAGGCCGCCGATGGCATCATCACGTTAGTTTGCCTGACTTGCTCGGCACAAAGAAGGTGGGAACATTTTCTCAAGCAGGGATGTCAGCACTTGAAAAATCCATCACCATCTGTGCTCATTTTCTGAAAGGGAGAAAAACAACCCCCGTTTAAGAATACAGCAGAACGAATAACTTGAGTGTTTGGAAACAAACCACAGGGTCAAAGAAACTTTACAATGAAATGGGGAAGCAACAGAGTTGTTCTGCTTTTGTAACGTGGGGCTCACGGACCTTCATCCACCACATTCTTCACTCTAAAAATAGATATTAATAACAGCCACAGAAAGACCTGAGCCATGAGAAACGCACACAGACACGTTACTGGAAAAGCGTCAGGCCTCTGGGCGAGGCCGGGCCCGGGAGCACCATCAGCAGAGTGACACCCTTCCTGCGCCCCAGCTCCCAGGGTTTGGATGGTGTGGCCGCTGACCTTCCCCACTCCTTACAGCCTCCCCCTCAGTTTCCCCATCTGAACAGGAGCCAAAAGCCCTGTCCCCCCAGAAGATGACCAGCCATAAAAGGCCAAAGAAGGAACAACTCCCATCACTAAACTTTTTGAGCAAAGCCCATCGACGCCGCCCTACATTGTGACGTGGAGGCTGAAACGGGCAGAGGCATGAACGAAAACATGGTTCCACCCTTAATGAACTTATAAGCCCAAAGCATCCTGATCCAATTTTTCTTTCTGTATCGCACTATTGTACTTTGTCACGAGGAGGTCCCACATAAATAACGAGTGTTCTTATGAAAGTTTTTAAAGCACCCGAGTTGGACAGCGGTGTTACAAATGGTTTCCAACACAAAGAATATCAATTAATCAAATGGGAAAACACTACGAGAAGTCACAATACACACGGAGCAGAGGGAAAGATAAATTGATTTTTGCTGCAGCGCTGCGCCTTTTCAGCAGCACAAGTGTGAGAAAAATACCCGTTAAAAAGTGTGCTGAGGCAGCAAAACCATTTAATGCTCCACAAACAGTTATGTGAGGCGACGTGCAGTAACCAGACGGTACAGTACTGTGACCTACATGTTAACCACGTCATTTTTAGACACGGAAGCCACCGCGTGCTTGGCCAAGCGATACCGTCGGACACGCGGGGCTCTCTCGGCCGTCCCGGAAGTTTGGCTGTCCCCTTGCCCGTTTCGACGGCTCACATGTGTTCCTGGAGACAACCCAGAGGGGTCGGAGAGACTAAGCGAACACTGTGACTCGCTCTGCTCTACTGCCTCCTCTCCACTCTGCATTTTCAGTTTTTTGTTGGTTTTGATTCCTGCTCTTGTGGCCCGAAGGGTTCCTTGTTGTCTTGTTCAGAACTTTATCCTTCAACCAGGGTGAGAAACTCTCCTACTTGTCTGAGGACCCTTCTTCTCCAAGCTCATCCAGCCCAGGCCGATGGGAGTGGCACGTCGGGCAGGGGGAGCGGTGGGAGAGGCGTCTGAGCAGGGTGTGATGGGGTGTGACTGGAGCGCCCTGTAAGCCGTCTCAGCAGCCACTCGCCCACGCTGGCCTCACCGCCACAATCCCATCTCACAGCCCCCTCCCTGGGGAGTCATGGGAAATGGCTTGGAACCAAGCTGCCCAAGGGACGGACGGGCTGCCAGGAGTCCAGGTCTGAGCCCTGTTCCGACTACAGAGAGACTTCTGGGTCCCCGCTGTATGGAGAGGAGTGACCCTAAGGCCTCGCTAAGACTTTCCCATCACACCATGCGGCAGCTGACCTGGTCTGCAGTTAGCTCTCATTTAACAGGTGGGGACACTCGGGGCCTAAGAAGTCCCAGTGCCCCCCCCCCGCCAGGCAGCAAGAGAACCAAGATGGTTCCAACGTCAGAACTCCCCCCAGCTGTACCAGCTCTGCGAGTCCCTTAAAAAAAGAACTCTTCTCTTTCTAAAGCTTTCTCCCTCCCCATTTCAGTCTTCAGAACTTATGATTGATAATCCTCTTTGTTTCAAGAAAAGCATGGCTCATATGAAAAAAAATTCACCAGATTACATGGAGAGATCGCCAAATCCCCCCAAAATAAGTCCATAGCAGTCAAGTTCATCTCAGTCCACGTTTTGAGCATTTTCAGGGTAACATAACCCTTTATGCCCCACGCTATTGGAGAAACATCAAACACCTGTATCTCTGGGTTCTGGCACCAGCGCCACAGGGACAGTGGGCGCCCCTGAGATGTGCCACGCAAGTCCTCCCGGACGCCGCTGTCCGTCAGCCAGAGCCCGAGTTAATACAGGCCTGCGCATGATGAATGGTATGCTTTGCAGATTTGTTTCTAGAAAAGAATGATTTAATATCATAAAGTAAAGCTCAGACCTCCATGCCAATTACTGTGTTTAAGTCATCGAAAGCCACCCAGGAAGGTTAGGGGAGCATGCCCGTGTTAAAGGGACGTGTCACCCATCTGCAAGGGGAGGCCAAGTCCTGCAGCTTCCTGGGTAAGAAGAGCAACTCGCTAAAAGCTTCAGCACAGTGAGGAGGAAATGTCAGGCCCCACCAGCTCCCTGCATTGGCAGCAAACACGAGCCAATAACTAAATCATTGTCGCCAGCCTTACTTGTGGGTCAGGCTGAGAAATACTGAAACACATAATCAAGTTCTTACCGTATTTTAACAGAAAAGGGGAAGCTCTAGAGACCACAGCCTGCTGACAACCCCTAAATGTTATGAAGGAACGGAATGTGCAGAAGGGGGCTCCCCACTGACAGGGCGAGGGACACTTGGCTCAGCGGGGAGAAAGGAAAGGAGGGAAGGAAGGTACACCTTCCTAACGGGTCTCCTGTTAGTCCTCTCCCTACCGTCTGCTCAGGGGGAGTGTCCACGGAGGCAATAATGCGAATGTAGAAAAGTGGAAGCGTCCCTCACGGAGGGAAGCCTAGTGCACCTGAGGGTGTGGGTAGCTGTACCTTCTTCTGCGCCCTCTGGCCATCGGCACGGCATCCCCCGGACACGACAGCCACGCTTCACTCAGCAGTGGCTTGTCGTTTTTGGTTTTCATTTGTTTTTGTTGTTTTTTTGTTTTTTTAAAGGCAATATTTCATAGATCAGTCAAAAAATAGGTAAGGCATTTAAATTATTTTAACATCAAGTGTTTTTCAAAGCCATAAATATATATGAGGGGACTAATTGTAAACTTCTCCCAGAAACCCAAATTCAAATTCATGTTGCCATGTGAATCCAATGATAATAAATTACATCCTTCTAAGTAAAGCATCCGCTGTAATAAAACACCCCCCCTAGAGAACTCAGAAGCCCTGAGCCCAGCTAAAAGGATTCATGCCTTCAGAGTTCTGGGCATATATATTATTTTTCTGTCGGTTCTCTCAACTTCTCTCAATTACTGATGTTCTTTACGTAATGAATTTTCTGTGATTTGATGTGTGATTATGGCTATATTTTTATCTATATGTTTTGTGATTCTTGTACTTAAGCTTTTTGCTCACAAATCCTTTATTAAAAGTACTAAATTGTAAAAAGCACATTCATATTTCATTGAGTGTTCCACACAGAAATGTGAGTTTTGCAGCACAGCTGCATAGAGAAAGTTACCATAAAACAACACACCAGACGACAGATCTCTGCACTTCGAAGCAACTTTACTGAATTTTCCAGAACATTCTCCTCTTCTTTCTAACACAAACTCATAATCACCTTCCCAATTTTCCAAGTAAAAATCACAGGTTAAAAACCATTTTGGAACTTGTACACTTTCAGGCAAAGGCCAAAAGCAAGCCCACAGGCGTTCCAGTCTCGGGGTGCCCCCCCACACCCCTGAGAGTCCCCATATGTCCATCAAAATATTCACGGTCGGAGCCTCACAGAGCAAACATACATGCCCGTTCTGATTCTCATGCGTCTTTGGATCTGAACTTGAACTGAATCGGCAGAGGGAAGACAGCCACGCTGCTCTGGGGTGACAGGGCTCAGACACTGAGCCAGAAGTGGGGTGGCATCCACACAGGGCACATGAGTCATGGGGCGCCAGTGTGTGCTCAGGACAACGGGAGAGGAGAGAAGCTCAGCACTGAGGTCTGAGCCGTGCCCATGAGCGTCTCGTTACGTCTCCCCAGGGAGTGCCCAGGCTGGCCCGGGCAGCTAGCAGCCCCTGACCTTTGGAAACAAGGAGTGTAGCGTTAGAACTGCCAATAAGGCCGATGACTCAACACACATTTCACGAGCAAATGAGTAAACGGGTGAAAAATGTGAGCACTGGTCAGCCGTAGTCAGCACGATAAATGAATCTGACATTAAAATTTGGAGGGAAAGAAACCGATGTGACCCTCCGTCACGTGGAGTCAATGAATGTGCTGAGTGGCCCTACTCTGCGCCTGGCCCAGGCCCCGCACTGTGGTGGGAAAGCAGGGAGGGCACTGGCTGGCACAGGCCTCTGTCCGCTCCCACCAGCCCCTCCTGCCTGAACACCAGCCTTCACGTCCTGACACCCACCTTGGTCCCTGACCGTCCCCTCCCAGGGAGCCCTCCAAATGGCCAGATGTGGGCTCCCTTTCCTTGGAACCCCTGCTGCTGCACCAGCCCCTCTGCAGAGTCCCGTCCCCAGCCACTGTCCCTGCGGAGGCAGGGAGCTCACACTGCCCATCTCATCTGGGGAAACGGAGGCCCAGCAGGAAGGAAGTGCAGCCTCCCCGCTCCCGACGTCCGGGCCTCAGGCCTTGCCCTCGCCTGCGGGCTCTTCCCTCGGCCTCTGAGGAGAATCTGCAGAGCTTCATAAAAACAAATGCATTGAGACCAGAGACTTCTGTCCCAAGCGCTGTCCTCGACCCAGAGGTAAGGGACAGCCAGGACCCCCAAAGGCCACGCAGCCCTCCTGTGATGGAGGCTTTCTGTCACTGAGGGGCACATACACACGAGCCTTTGCTCCTGGACTCTTCGGGCCAGGCTGCTAGCAGCATGTGCCCCGGTTTCTGCAGGAAGCTGCAAGGCACTGCCAAGCAGCCTGTGCAGCTGGCTGCCCTGAGAAGAAGCCCCGAGACGGAGATGCACGAGCAGGGGTCCCTGTGGGAGGTGACCCTGAAAGTGCTGGTCAGGGGGCTGGAGGAGCAGCGGGGGGCAAGGAAGACAGTGTGGAGCGAGCTGACGGAGGGCAGCCGGGCCTCAGCCGTACCCACTGGGCACTCGGGGCTCCGGGCGCTGAGCGGAGCTCCTGCTGGCAGTGCCACCCGGGCATGGGGGCTGTATCCACCCAGCAGCTCCTACCAGCACTGACCCCAGAGGTGAGAGGGAGCCCCAGGCAGGGTCGCCACTGCTGGCCTCGGGAAGCAGCAGTGGTTGTGTGGGCCGAGGGGCCTGAGGATGCAAGTGTTCAACAAGTGTATGTATGTGTGTGTCACAAACAGGTCTGAAGTCGCCATCTCTCTCCTTTGCTCTGTGTGCAGGCCCTGGGGGTCTGGGCAAGGGGAGGGGAGCATGCCTCGCCCTTGGGGACAGTGTGCTGACAGGTCAAGATCGTGGGCATAGTGAGGGGCACTGCAAGGGACACCGTGCAGTCTGAGCTATTGGGGAGCTTGCCTGGAGCCTGGGGACAGCGTGGACCTTCCCGGCGGAGAGGCAAGAGGACCCATGTGGAGGGGGCGGTGTCCAGAGTGAGTGAGGGTCAGCCGACAGGGGTCCTGAGCAGGTGGCTCGTGGGCTGTGGCCTCACCGCCAGCTCCATAAAGCTGTCGGCTCCAAAAGAGGACACTTGCTCGTCACTGTCCACGGACGGAGTTACAGAGCTGGTATCCAGTCCCACGTCTGTCGCTCTGAGGCTGTGTGAACCCAGACACCTCACTTCCCCCTCCGAACCCGGGGCTCTGCACACCTGCCAGGTCTTCGTGCCCAGCTGTAGGCTCCTGTGTGTGACACTCCAGCCACAGGCACCATGAGGAGGAATGGAGCCGCATGGTTAGAAGGGACAGAACCCCGGGTCTGAGCCCCAGGCCTGCCCGCAGCGAGGGTAGGAAGTCCCTGCCTGGCCATGGCCTTGCGTCCTCCCTCCTACTGGACAGACAGAGCCTTCAGCCTCCTGAGGACTTGAGGACACCCAGCTCATCTGCCTCAGGCCTTCAGAAGAAGCCAGGCCCTCTCATGGCATCACTACGCTTCCTGTTTTAGAATGACTTCCTTTGCTTTATCCCCAAACCTCCTTACCAGGGACAGAGAAAGCACTATCAGCAAACAGTTTCCTCTATCATGTGCTCATCTGTGCTCCCCATCTTTACGTAGCGTCATCTCCATGAAAGCACCTGGAGCCCCGGCTTTGCAGAGCCCCTCCCGCCCCTCCGTGCACCAGCAGCGGTGGCGGGGTTCTCTCCAGCACACACAGCACCTGGTCCGGACCTGTCTGCACCCAGCCTGGTGATTCCCACAGTCCCCTGGGCTTCTTTTTCCCTCAGCATCATACATTATATTTAAGTCTCTCCAGCAATACAAATTTCAATTTGGCCAAGCTCTTTAATATTAATAGTTGTCAATCCAAATGCAGAGTGTATAATAAAAAATTTAATCGAAACGAATAGCTCACATATTTCTCTACCTCCTAAATATAGTTACCAATTAGACAAAAGATTTGGTTATGTAACTTGGCAGAATTAAGGCCACCTACTGAAGACCACCGGTTAGGGCGAGACAGCCCCAACTCCATCCTGCCCATTCCTTTGCAAGATAAAGCACCTCTCGTCTGCTGTCTTCCTGACTACAGAATTCCCAGGTGTGCGACTCGGGAGACCTGGGGCCTCATCATGACCACAAAGCTTTTGATGATGATAAAACCACTGACCGTGTGACACCTCACAGCTTACAGGGCCCAGTCACTGGACCTTCGCAGGTGGGGGTGGGAATGACAACACCACCACCCCCATCACGGCCACCCCATTTCACAGACAGGAGAACTGAGGCTCAGAGGGCGGAGAGGTGCTCCCAGCCCCACCAGCATGGCCCTGGGCCCAGCGCTCTGATCCCAGCACACACTCCCCTCAGCTCCTCACGTCCTCATACCCAAAAGCACCATCAGCAGAAGCTCATTCTGTCTGGCGTGAGAACTCAGGTGCTTTGCTCCTCACCCTGCTGAGAACCCACACATCGCCACTGGGCCAGGGTCCGTCCCCAGGGCCTATCAAAATGTCACAGCCAGAAAGTCTCCTGGAAGAAAGGCAAGCTGTCCAATGTGACGACTGGGGGCCTGATAGGGAGTGCCAGCACCACAGTTCCAGGGGTCCCACCACCCTAGTATTTTGGAGAGTCCCTGATCTGGAAGGGTCCCTGCCTCTGAGTTAGAATCCAACACCCCTACTTTGCAGTAGTAGAAACAGCCCTAGAGAGGCGAAGAGCTTTGCCCAAGGTCACGGAACTGGTTAGTGGCGGAGCTGGGCTGGAAGGCACACACACAGACATGTGCACGCATGCAGGCACGCACGCTCACGCTCGTGGACTCGAGTGTCCAGGCGTCCTACGAGTACGGGGTCCAGCCCGCCAGGCTCTCTGCTGTGTGCGCCCTGCTGGGTATTCAGGCTGTTTCTGTAAGTTATTCCAGGCCTCTTTTGTGAGCGGCTCTGAGTGCGGCCCTGAGCTACGCCACGCAGGAAGTTTAAATGAAATGGCTCCCAAGTTCCTTAAATGGTTTAATAAAACATATACTGACTGCAATGTGCAGTTTATAGTGGCACACTATTGCCCTCAGTTGGGAAAAATGACCTCCAGTCGGCAATATTACTTTCAGCTTCATGATTCCAGCCCGCTGTTGGCCATCTCCCCAACCCACCGGGCAATTCTTTTCCATAACAAGGCCGGCGGTGCCAAAGGTGCCCGCACCGTGCCTGCCAACGGCCCGTTCGGTGCCGAGACAAAAGAATCAGCGGGCAGATGACACTGACACACAGGAAAGGGACGCTGCTTGGAGAGTAGAGAGACTGGAGAGCTGGAAAATAAACATAGAGGATTCCGAGGGGCTTGAGGAAATGGAACGTGGTGTCAAACAGCCCGTGTGCGTGTGGGAGCCCCGCTCCTCACTCGGGCCGCTGGACAACAGGTTCAGCCGGCCAGGACCCTGCAAATGCCCGTGGCCTAGGCAGCCCTAAGATTTAGCACATGCAGGGAGGGTGTGGTAGGAATTTCACAAACTCGACTACGTCAATAATAAACAGCTATTAATAACGCTTCTCATCACAAATGCCATTTCCGGTCCTTGGTGCTGAAAGGGTTTTGCCTCAGCTAAGAAAGTCCTGGAATTCGACTGCCAGAAACTCATGCCCTTTCATCCTAAACGGTGCACGGAGATGGCTTGTTAAGCTCATTAGTATTATGTGGAGAATTAGAGTAGACATTTTATGATTTTTCAAAAAAGGCTTTTTTGATATAAAAAAGCAGCAATTTCCTTTTTTGACATTTTTCATTTTTAAGGTAATAAAAATGGCACATGTGTACCATGGCATAATGGATTAATTAAGGAATATTATGTTTATCCTAACTCTTAACCGAGTTGTACATCTTCATAACTCACTCATAAAAATTAATGCATTATCTTATACCAGGCGGTGATAGATCTATTTTTACCAAACCTGCTCACAACGCATTGTTCTAAATTGGATTATTCTGAGAAATGGTGAATACTGTATTCTGATATCATCAGTCCAAAATTACATTATTTTAAAACATTGCAGTACTATATATAAAGTCAAACCCTTCTTTCTACTGTGGCTTTGAATTGTCCGGTTCGTCTGCCCCCCGAGAGCAAGCTGCTGCCTCCACCTACACTCCCAGGCAGCCCGTTTTATGTCTTCCCTCATTCACAATGGATTTGTTGTTTAAAAACACATGCACTGCATCAAAGAATCACTGAATGGTATTTTTTGGCTATTTCTTTGTGTCTTGACGGTAGATGGGAATATAAAAGAATATTCATGCAACATTCATAAAGGCCCCAGATTTCTAAATCAACAGATGAGAAATCCCTAAAAATAATAATGTCCAGATGTTGCTCATTTAAATGAGCTGCTGCCATTTCATGTTGCCAATCACAAAAGTGATAGAATTTGTGAATTTCAAGGTATTCGTAATTTACAGAGGATTATCATTTTTTTATCAAGGGAGCATCCAGGCCAATTAAAGTCAGCGATTCGGTAAATACGAGCGGTTCTCTCACAGAGGCTGCCTTTCTGACCTTGGCCGCACACCGCCAAGCCCAAGGCTCATGCGGCAGACTCTCTTTTCCAGGCCCCTTCAGGGGAAAATGCAATTTGCCAGGCCAAAAATGCAGATTGTTTTTAATGTGCTAGAACTTCAGAATTGGAGGGACTCTTAGGAATCATATAGACCTAATTTCTCTTTTTATTGTCGAGAAAATTGAGGTCCAGGAACTCAAAATGTTTGACCCAAAGTCCCTCAGCTGAGAAGCAAGAAAGAAGCTACTAGAATCTAGTCCGCTGAAGTCCAGGCTGAGGCAGCCCCCCGCCCGCCCGCCCCCCACTAAAAGGAAGGCTCAGTGTTAATATAATCAGTCCCAGGATACCCACACTGAGAAAGCAACTAGTGAGAAATGGAGCCCCCCCCAGGCCCTTTCCCAGACCAGCACGCCTCCAGGTCTGGCTGGGCCAGGGACCCTCAGGGTAACCAGGCTCTCCCAGGGATTCCGAAACCCCGACCATGGTATGTGCCCTGTCCCAAGTCTCTCAGATTATGAGTCCTTTGGGGTGAGGCAGGAGGAAGGAGTCGGCAAACTGTTCTCCCACAGTTATAGTATCAAGGTCCCAGCATTAGGAAATTGTCGTTGAAATGGCCAACAAGAGAACTGTGATCCAGGCACTGGAGGCAGGATGGGGGACAGAGTCCAGCCTGACCTGCACACACCCTCCCTGTGAGACACTGGATGAGACAGGAAGTGCCCACGGCACACTCTGGACCCCACCCAGCCCTCAGCCTCACTGCTCTGGATGCTGGATGACAAGGTGAAGGGTGGGCACAGCTAGTGATGCAGGTGTGACCCACAGCAGGACCCCTGGGTGTGCCTCCGCCGACCAGAGGCGCTGGGCTTGACTCAGTTGTGGTCGTGTGTCTTAGATTCTCGATAGGGGTTGAAAATTAGCCATGATGCTAAAGGGAAGGGGTGCTGGGAGGACCTAGGGGACAGTGGTGGGCATGAGGGCTGCGTGGAGGCCTATGCCTGGCCCCAGAGCTCCTGTGCCGTGCGTGTGCATATGTGTGTGTGTGTGTGAGTGTGTGTCTGTGTGAGTGTGTGAGGGTGTGTGTGTGTGAGTGAGGGTGTGAGTGAGGGTATGTGAGTGTGTGTGCATGTGTGTGTGAGCACGTGTGTGAGCACGTGTGTGAGTGTGTGTGAGTAAGGGTGTGTGTGAGCGTGTGTGTGTGTGTTGAGTGTGAGTGTCTGTGTGTGAGTGTGTGTGTGTCTGGAGCAGAGCAAAGACTCAGCACCTGGACAGAGGGTTGCCTGGGGGTGCATGTCACCCCAATCCGTGCCACTGCTTTACCTGAGCTGCCATCCTCGGCACAAATCCTGAAATACTGCCTGCTCGTCCATCTAAACCTTCAGCTGCACCCTGTGCAGAAGAGACAGGGTGCTGCCCCACCGTGGCGGGTGGCCCGTGGGTCTCTGAGGGGGAAGGTTCGTCTCCTCTCTCACAAGCCGCAGCTCCATTCCAGAACACGTGAGCCACCTGAACTGAACCATGTCTTTAAAGTTCAGTCATAAAACCCTCAAGAGTTCAAAAAAGCAGAAGCTTGAGGTTAAATGTGTTCTATTAAGAAAAGCACTTATGGAGAAACTCGGTTCAAATGGACATAAACTTCCCCACGAATACCTTGGCCGGGCACACGAGGAGACGCTATCAGAGCATCTTTCTGTTAGAAGGTGCTGACACATCCCAGTCGGGTCTCCAAACCAGCCTTTCATTGCACCCACCTCACCGTAAGCCGAAGGTGGAACGCCCACAAACTGAAGGGAACTGGCCTGACTTGACATTGTTCTGAGCTTCGGGACGATTTTCCAAGTGTCTTCAAGAGGGTCTCCGCATCTGAAGCCCAGCGAGCAGCAGAGGGATGGCTCCTGGGAGGGTCTTCCCTGGCTGGGGCCTCGCGCCTGGCAGCTGGGCACCTCCCACCCCTCACCAGTGAGCTTTGCTCCCCTGCCTTCTCTCCACTTCCAGACACCAGCTCTAAACTCAGGCCGAGTCACATGGAGGGAGCTCAGTGCAAGCGCAAGCATGACAGCAGGTGGCTCAAATGAGGGCTAAGGCTGCTGCAGCCCCTCCCCCGCAAGGGGCCCAGATGTCACTTGGAAGAGCACGTGTCCCTGTGTGCTTCCCTTCCCCCAACCTCTGACCCCAGCCAGCACACCAGGTGAACTGGGACAAGAACTAGCTAGAAAACAATGTCATCGAGAACCTGCTGTGTTGGACACGTCCCTGGTCGTGCAGGGGCAGAGAGCAAGCTGAGCACTGGCCCAGCCAGCACTGTTGGGTTAGAAGCAGCCACCACGGAAGCAGCCCTCTCCCTGGCTGGTCCCCAGACCCTCCTCCAGACATTTCTGCACAACCCAGGGTTGAGGAGGAGGCCCTCACCCGACAGGAAGGACCCGGGCGGATTCCCCATGAGGCCTGGCCAGCTGGGACTCTGACCAAGGGAGCCACAGTGACTCTTCCAAGGGGCCAGCAGCTCTGGGCAGCGAGGAGTCTGTCACCTGGCCCAGGCCCATCACCCGGGCAGTGGGCACCTGGACCCACAGGGCTTATGGGGCTTTAACCGGCTCTCCTCCCAAAACACCTAGCCGGTCAAGTCTTAGCCATCGTGCTCCATGGCCAATTCTCACTCCCCTTCCAAATAAATGACCACCACTTTCACCAACACGGTCTTCATCTGCGAGGCAGCTTCAAATACTTGGGATACACACAAACTGGGATAAAGAAGTACTTATTTCATGAGGTCGTTACAAGAATTAAATGAGGTCATGCATACAAAACGAGGACGGTGCCTGGCATTGGTAAACAGTCAGTAGGCACTACCAGCTGCCCAAGTTTGACTTCACTGCCCGCCACCCCGCCCCACACCAGGCCAGGCCCCCGAGTGAGTGTGAGCTGTGAAACACCGTGGGAGAGAGCAGCATCAGTGTCTGCCTACAAAGATGGCCAAGGAATACTTCACCACCCCCATGATGAAAAGTCCTGCCTTTCCTTCAGAGGTTTGCAAACCTTCTTTTCTACCCACAAATCTATTTCAGATGAAAGCTTACCGAGGAGATTCACTGTGTGAAACAGGCGCTCAGAGCCACCTGGGGGGTGGGGGAGGGGAGCTCCCGGAGGCTCCAGCACCCACTCCCACGTGGTCTGTGCAGTGACCATCAGCTCAGTTGATTACACTGGACCAGTGGGTCTGCAAGTGCTATGAGTGGACCAGCAGCGTGGACATTGCCTCGGAACCTCTAGAAATTCAAATTCTTGGGCCCCACCCCAAACCGTCTCCCACTTATTCTCAGGCACAAAACAATTCTCAGAACAATTCATTCCGTGAGCGTTTCCCAAATGCCCACTAGGTGCAGGACCCTCACTTGAGGCACCACTGCAAATTTCCAAGGATGAAATTCAAACCCCAAAGTCATGGCTGTCTCTCCTGCCATGTGCTAACAGGCCGACCACATGATCATCCCCCACTTCTGATTATCATACTTTCCTTTGTGCAAAATGAATTGAGCCAGAAGACTGTCAGGGTAGGAGTCCAGCTCTGCCGGACTGAAACCACAGCCAAAAGCTCATGAAAAACACCACTGCAATTCACGCTGCGCCCGCTCAAAGCCTGCTGTTGACATACAGTAGTTCTTGGGGGAAACGTCACACATCCCCTGACATACAAAGAGAACCGCCTCTCTGCTTGAGACAGACTCAGACCGACCGTTCCTGGGAGCCCCACAACGCCCCCTAAATAACTGGACGGATGGATGATTTCCGCAACGCACACAAGTACGCAAAGTCATCAAAGACTTTCCTTTCCATTGAAGAACAAATACCTGTGCCCCCTCTGTCCTCCGTGTGGAGGACCATCCTGGCACCAGGTCCACACAGCCTGGTAGACCGAGAGTGTGGTGTGGAGGGCAGGTGGCAGAGAGAGACAACGTCCCAGCCTCTCGTTTACAACTGCTGACCGTCTGAGCCCAAGAGGCAAAGGGAAGCCCAAGACAGTCTCTGGGAAATGGGGGAGCAGAACCTCCATGTTGGGAAAAAGAGATTTGGGGCTGGCCAAATACACCTATGCTAGGATTCAACCCAAGTACTGTGTGAGCAAAAGCATGGAGAGGAAAGACTGTATCAACACATTCTCTGCTATACCCTCAATTTCTTCCCCCTGGGCTAGGGAACTAATTCACTGTTTTCATGCAAGAAGAAGTTATCTACTGGCTTAGCTGTCCTTGCAATCCTGAGCGAATGCCGTGCACGCAGACTGGCAGACATCCTGAATGGTGCCCTTCTTAGCAGAGCTGGCCTCACCCTGCCAAGCACACAGGGCACGGGACTCGGAACTTACAGACAGACTACCCCGCCTGGCGATGGTTTCACTTAGCAATTTTTTGACTTGACAATGGTGTGAAAGTGATACACATGATAAATTCCATGAGCCGTGCAACACTATTATAGAAGTAGGTTTGTGTGAGATGAGTTTGCCCAGCTGCGGGGTAACGTACATGTTCTGAGCACTTGTGAGGTGGGCTGGGCTGGGCTGGGCTATGACGTTCAGTAGGGTAAGTGTATGACGTGCATTTTCGACTTAGGGCATCTTTAACTTGCAGTGGGTGCCTCAGGACATAACCCCAGCACTGAGTCAAGGAGCGTCTGTAAAGAAAGAAGGGACGCTCAGCTCACCTCGCACGTCCTCCCATCTCATTCTCTACCTCCATCGCACACCTCTCCCAATGACATCACGTCTTAATATAATTACAAAATGTTCAACCGGGACCTGACCTCAGGCTCACTGAAGCCCCAGTAGGCGCTCCCTGTAAAAAGCAATGTCCAGATGGTCATGTTTACAGAGCATGGCTGGCCGTCCCACGGACAGGCACACGCGCCCTGGTTTAGCCATCTTCAGACACGTGACTTGGGCAGGTCAGTTATCTTTGCTCAGCCTCCGTTTGTTTTTCTGCAAAGGGGGCTGCTGAGGACATTAAACAGGGTAAGGGCGGTAAGCTCTGACCACAGGGTGGGGCTGGCCAGCGCTTCCGCTAACAGGCAGGTGGGAAATACTTCAGGCTTTGCAGGGAACAGCGTCTGTCCCAACGACCCAAGTCTGCCCCTGCAGCATGAACGCAGCCACACTTGTGGAAACCAGTGGAGTGCCTATATGCATCCACGGACACTGAAGTCGGAACTTCACTGATAATCCAGCCTCTATATCCACGGGGTCTGCATCTGCAGATTCAACTAACGATGGATCAAAAACGTGTGAAAGAAAAACGCTGGCTGGGGCCTACTCCTATGCAGCTGGGCCTAAGGTGGCCGTCACTACCCCACACGTACACACTTTCCTGTCATGAGTCCTCGAACAACACAGTGTAACAACTATCACACAGCGTTTACACTGTGCTGGGTATTGTGAGCACACGGAGCTGACTTCAGGCTCGAGGGCGGGAGCACATGCGTAGGCTGGATGCACACCTCACACCATTTTATGGAGGGGCTTTGAGCGTCAGCGAGCATTTTGGTGTCCGTGGCGCGTCCTGGACTCAATCCCCTGTGGGTGCCAAGGGACGACTGCAATTTTCATGTGTCATGAAGCATTATTTTTCTTTTGATTTTTTTCCATCACTTAGAAATGGAAAAGCCATTCTTTGCATGCAGGCCATAGAAAACCAGGCAGCAGCAGTGAGACAGCACCTCACACCCACTAGGAGGGCTACTATGAAAAAACCAGAAAGTGTTGGTGAGGACGTGGAGAAACCGGACCCTGGCGACTGTTGGCAGGAATGCGAAATGGCACGGCCACTGTGGAGAACGGTGTGGCGGGTCCTCAAAACTTAAACACAGAACCACCACATGACCCAGAAATCCCACCTTTGGGAATTTATCCAGAAGAACTGAGAGCAGGGTCTTGAAGAAATAGTTGTACCCACATTCACTGCAGCGTCATTCACAAGAGCCAAGACGTAGAAGCCACCCATGTGTCCGCTGACAGACACTGGATCAACAAAATGCAGTCTGTACAACACACACACACACACACACACACACACACACACCATCATTGGGCCTTACAGAGGAAGGAAACCTTGTCACGTGCTACCACATGGACGGAGCTGGAGGACATTATACTGAGTGACATAAGCCAGTCCCAGAAGGTAAAACACTGGATGATTCCACTTACATGAGGCACCCAGAGTCATCAAATTCATTAAGACAGGAAATGGAATGATGGTTGCCATAGGGTGGGGGAAGGGGAGTTAGTGTTTCATGGGGTCACAATTTCATTTTGGGGAGATGAGCAAACTCTGGAGACGGAGGTGGTGATGTGCACTTAAACATGGTAAGGACGCTACATGGACTGTTACGTGTATTTCACCAAAATGTTTTAAGTGTTTTTAAACGTAAAACAAAAACAGGCAGTGTGCTGGACGTGACCGGGAGGCTGCAGTTTACCAGCCCCCGGCAGCGCAGTGAACACCCCCCCAGAAAGGGATAATGAGCAGCACAGTATCGGGGTCACATGTGAAAAGAGGGCTCGGAGGCAAGTGAAGAGATACGTGAGACGGATTCATCCAAGTCTTTATCAGGCACCCACTCAGGGCCAGTAACCATCTGGACATAGATGCAGAAACAGACCAGGCACCGAGCCGCATGCCGCTGTCTACAGGCAGCCCGCCGTGCACGGTGCACCCCGTGGGCCCGGGGGCTGACAGGCCACACAGGAGCCCGCATGGCTCAGACACCCCTCCGTGGAGTGGTCAGTGATCTTGTCAGGGGCAGGGAAGTTCAGTGACTTCAAGGGTGAGTTTAATTACATGTTATCGCTGACTAGCAGTGGTTATGATGGAACAATTACACATGTAATTTATCAGCAAGATACTTGCATACATAATAAACCAAAAGCAAAATATTACACTTCAGTGAAGGCTAAAAACACAGAACTGAGCCATGAGGTGCTGCGTGGTCCTCTCTCCGGGACGGGGGCGGGGGGAGAGAACAGCCAAGGCCCTCCACGCCTGTTAAGAGCTGGGTGCCCCACCCACATGACCACGTGGCATCCACCCCAGGAATGCATTCCCGAACAGCGAGCAAATCCCAAAGCCCAGTGGTCTGTCAACAATGCTCCTTCACAAAGGAAGAGGGGTGGGGAAGCTGACCTAGGAGACTCACCACCCTTCTGATGTGCTCTGAACTCGCTCAGCATGGCCCCCAAGGTGCTGGGGGGCCGCATGCCTGGCAATGACTTGGGTTTCCTAGCTCTGGCATGAGTCTGAGGGGAAAAGGGTAATCATCTGAAAATGGCCTACACTTTCCTTAATCTCAAATAGAGAGAGAGAAAGGGGAAAAGAAGACTAAACAGGCAAAATGAAAATACCAATAACAGCAACACACATTTATTAAATGTCTGCTTCGAGCCCAGCGTTGTTTTACACACACAACATAGACTGTCTACTACGTCGTCATGACTGTCGTTCCCAATTTAGAGGAGAAAACTGAGGCATGACAAGGACCTTCACACGTGGCCATATAGCCAGTGAGTGGCAGCGCCGGGCTTCCAACCCAGGGATTCGATAGCAGAGTCCACACCTTCGTGATAGGTCGCCAGGGTCAGAGGTCATTTATCGCTCCCATCTTTATTGTTTCTTATTGGTTCTGCTACAATGTCCATTGTGCAATAATTGAAAAGTCAAGGGTGGGGTGATTTTTTGTCCTCATTGCTGGGAGTAAGCTTTCCAATACACAGGTACCCCTCACGCCTGGACTCGGAACCTCACCACCACCGCGGCCTACTTCCTGGAGATGGCTGACCCCATGCTGAGCGGTGACCCGTCCCACAGAGACCAAGCACAGCAGGTGTGAAGAGGACGAACAAGAGCCTCTAAGAGAGCATGAAATACACTACAAATGACAGTGTCTGGCCCAGGAAACAGACCGCCAGTCATCGGTAAGGAGGGCCCGGCCTCATAAATTCCTTGCCCACAGCCCATTTTAAAAGAGGTCACCTTCCCCTACTCTGCCTCCATGCCTCCAGGTCCAGTCATCTGTGCACGCTCCCTTGCAGATTTTAAAGATATTTTTTACCACAAGGCACCCATGTGGTTTCAGCTTATAGAGACTGCCTAGCACAGTCCTAGACATATTTTTTTTCTATTTTCAAAGCTGGATTAAAAAGAAGAGATTAATGAAAACGTCTTTCTATAATTGACCATCTTGATGTAAAAAAAAAAAGTGGAAAGACAAGGGGTGAGGAGATGGTAACAAGTGGGATTTAATTTGGACCACTGGGCCTCTTATTCTAAGTTTCTGTTAGGGTTTAAGATAGAGTCCCACCCATCCATTCATCCATCCATCATCCATCCATCCTTCCGTCCATCCATCCATCCATCCATCCACCACCCATCCACCCATCCATCCATCCATCTAGCCACCACCCATCCACCCATCCATCCATCCATCATCCATCCATCATCCATCCATCCATCCCTCTATCCATCATCCATCCATCCATCCATTTATCCACCATCCATCCATCCATCCATCCATCCATCCATCTGCTACCCACCCACCCATCCATCCACCCTTCTAGTCACCAGAGTTTTATTGAAAATCTACTATGCATTAGGCACCATTCCAGGAATTAGGAAGCTAATACTGAAAAACACACACAGGCTCTACTCTCTCCAGGTTTACACTGCAGCAGGGGAGACAGACCAAAAACCAAATAAAGAAGGAGTGAGTCACCAAAATGCTTCCTACACCAAATATCTAAATAGATTTGAAATCCTGCTAACAGGAAGGTTAATCGGAGTCCCTTCCTCATTTGCTGTTATCATCGAAGATCATCAAATGAACAAGTGTCTTCACGAAAATATTCATGGGACTGAAATGTGTTCCAACATGGCAGAATCATTTAAGGGCAAATGTGACAGGCCCTATTTTTACAGCAAAGCTTTACTTCTCATTCTCTCGCTCCTTGATTTACATATATACATGCACGTGGGTGCACACATATCAAGATTCAAGTATTTGGACATAAATTTTGTATTCAAACATTCTTCCTGATTTCAGTCAATTGTACATTTCAGGCCAATGTTGTAACAGTAACTTTTGTGCTGCATCAAAAACAAGGACATCTCTCTGTCTCTCTCCTGCGCTAAACGGCCTCTCCTTCCTCCCCCGCCCTCCAGCCCTAAGAAGCCCAAATACTCAACCTGCTTTCAGAGCTCAGTGGTATCGAGGGCAAAGCCTGTTTCCTGGCACGTGTCTCTCCGCTGAGGGTCCCCGACGCTGTGGGGCTGTGGCCCTGCCACATCACAAAGGCACCAGGACAGAGGGACAAACCTTCCCACTTCGATTTGAGTGTGTAATTGTTTGAATACATCTCGCCTGCTCCACAATAATGTCATCCTTGGGTGACACAGATTTTAAAGCCCTTTGAAAAGGTGGAATGTGATCAATCACGAGTGTGATTATAATGGGATTGAAGTGGGAGAAGATAAGGCTCAGGCCCTCTCTGGGGCCGGGCTCGGGGACACAGCGGGGGGAGAAAGAAGTATGAGGGCCGTGTTCCCGCAGGAGAGGACACCCGTGGAGCCGTCACCCACACAGCTCCTCTCTCAAGAAGCACCGTGCAATTGGAGCTCCAACTGGAATGGCCCCACACCCAAGCCCGCCGCTGTGTTCCCGTCAACAGACCAGCAGCTCTCTCTTATACAGGGACGGCTGTGCCCCCCCAGAAGACATTTGGTCATTTCAGGGGACATTTCTGGTTGTCGCAGTGGGGACAGGGGGTGTCCTACCAGCATCTAGTGGGGAGAGGCCGGGGATGCAGCTAATCACCCTCCAGGGCCCAGACGGCCCCACAGCCAAGAACAAGCCAGCCCGAAACGGGAGAAACCCGAGACCCACAGAAGCCCAGGCCGGACGGGGAAAGGACGGGTCAGGAAGCAGTGCTTCCAGGAAAGGGGTTTGTAGCTGCTTCCACTGGCTTTGCCTCCGCTGCGCACCAGCTGACCGAGGCAGGTGACAGAAGAGAGCATAAAACAAGGAGGAAAGAAAGGAGCCTTTGAGCCAAATTACCTACTCTTGTGCCTTTTTATCTAAAACACACCTTCCACATTGCGTGTCAGAAGGGGCTAGAAAAACAGGAATTTTTTTCTTCAAGGCAAACAACCCAGGCCCAACACAAACACGACTACGTCTGGCACCTCCCCGGGACAGTTGGCCTCTCCCTGACGAATCACAATGGTGCCCACAGACGTGAAATTCACCCACGGAGCCAATCACATGGCCGGATTACCAAGGCGAAGAATTGTGAATTTCATTAAATATGTTAAAGGGGGGAAAATCAGCTTTGAAAAATAGTAATCCTGTCTTTCAACAAAAATATTATAGGAAGCTATGAATTTGGTAGATCCGAATAGGATGTTGGTACATGTTTTACTAAGGTAATATAATGGCACACTATTATTAGATCGCATTAATCATTACTGTGCCAACGGCGCTGACAGCCCCACTGAAAAGGATTGAAAGGCCTGGTAATGGATATAAATTACCCATTGTGTGATAAAAGGATTTTTACTAAGAAGGTAAGAATAAAACAGCAAATTTCTAATATAAGTGTTGTGTAAAAACCAAAATAAGAGTAATCCGCGGTCAGTAATATCCACAAAATCAAAAGTAAGCACTTTTCCAACAAGATAAAGTCACAATAAAAGAAAATACATATTCAGTACAATATAAAATTAATTTCTGAGTGTGTAATTCTGCTATCAACGTCCCTGGTTTCCGTAGTGACCTGTGCGGCCCCGGGTCAGGAGAGGTGGGTTTGGCTAATGAGACGTGAGGGTGAGTCTGCAGAGACATCAGAGTCGTCTCCGATGGGGACATGGGCACTGCCTTTCCGTTTGCATTTCAAGTTTTTATCAGCATCCACGTTGGGAAAACTCCATCACTGAGCCTGTTACTTTAAGCCTGACTGGGATGGAGCTGGTCTGGGACAGGTTCCTCCAAGACAGGCCCAGCCATCAACACCGGTGCTGAGTGACGGGAAACTGACCAGGGCGGGGCTTGGAGGTGACAGCTGGCTTTGGGCGGCAGCCCCAGCAGCTCACTAGGTATTGTGCCAGCTCTTGGCTGGTGGGCAGACTCAGGTATGTCACACACGAGAGAAAGAAGTCACCCTTGCAAGGCTTTGCCCCACCTGTGTCCGCATTCCGAGACGTCTGAGCATGTTCTAACATCATATACTTAGCTCACCCTGAGACCCATGCTGGATCCCAGTGACCACGAGTCCAGAAGCTTCTCCACAGCCCACTCTGTGCCTGGAGGAAAAGGGAGTGGCAAGGAGAAAGCTTACCCAGCACAGGGGTCTACAACCACCCAGGGCGGCCTGGCTCCTGGACAGACTCACACAGACGCCACTTCACAAAGGACAAAATGAAGGCCCTTACCACCGGGCAAGTCTGAGAGCAACCAGGCTCCCTCCTGGCTGAAGGACACTCTTAAAGCCGTGGTGGGCGGGAACTGCAAAGATAAGACCTGTTAGGAATTCAGTGTCGGATGGCCGTCTGGGCTTCTACAAGACAGGTGAGCAACACAGCACAATGCAACAACTCCAGTGCTAGCTGGGCCGAAATCCGTGGAGTAGCCCACTGCCCCAATTCACTGAGCAGCGTACAAGTGGGGACGATGTGACCCTGGCTGCAATGAAGCCAATCTGCTCTGCTTCCTTGAATGGGAAAGTGACACCTGCAGAGGGAGAAGGGGGAGGGGCGCCCACCCATCTCCTCTCTAGACAGAGACAGAAGAGCAAATAAGGGCTCCCTCCCCCTCGCTATCTTTGGGATTCTAAAAGCATGAACTGAGGAAGTCCTCAGGGTTCTGATTCTCTCCCTGATTTAAGAAGCCTCTATGGTAGACCACACATTCCGCCCAAATTTCCATGGGCCCTGCCTGTTCAGTGGCCAGGCCAGCTCTGCATGGGTCCATACCAGGCACCTGCAAGTGGCCCGGGCTCAGGGTGCTGTGTGGCAGTCAAGTCCTGTCTCCTGAAGCAGACCAGGAAAGCAGCAGGATGAGAAAGGGGCCCAGAGGGAAAGCCAAGGTGTCGCCCGCCCGCAGTGGCCACCCATTGGCTGGGGGCATCAAGGCCTCGCCCACCTGTCACGCACTCACTCCCGGGCCAGCCCACTCGGGTCCAGGGCAATCCAGAATCTCTGTTGTTCTGCAGTGGGACAGAGGGCTTTCAAGGGGCAAGCAGAAGTCCCTCTTGCTAGGAGATACTTACTGACCCTGACCTTGGACATTGTGACATTATACAAGTCTGGGAGGATTCAAGGGCATCTAGACAGCCCACGGTGGCAGCCACAGCCCAAGACATTGGGACATCAAGTCCCTGCCTTGCAACACTCCATCCAACTCCAAGACTGATGTCTAGCCACCAAACTGGCGTTTGCTGGCCGCGCGCTGGAGGTATTTTCTCAAAGCGTAGCAGGGACACTGCTATTTATAAACGAATTGCTACCTGCTTATCTTGAGATACTAAGCAAAAGTTTGTATCTCGAGCATCTGCAACAAGGACAGAAATTACAAGTCTCTCTCTCCTCAAGCACATTATCTTCTGCATTTTGTTTTTCCTGCATCAACATTAAAACCCAGAGAGTGAAAAGCAAACCCTGGATGCTCTGCTCCCCCAGCTTCTGCCCCAGAGCCCAGTGGACAGGCCCCCGCATGGGCTGCCCCTGCGAAGACCCACCCGCTCGGGCCACAGACTCAAGTTTAGGGCAGGGGTGCAGCGTGGGGACAGATGCAGACTCTTAATGCAGGCTATTATCCAGATGGCAGGGAGGACGTGGGGAGACGCACCTGGGGAAGTCCCTCAGCACTGATCGGACATCACCTTCCCCTGCACAACAGGGTAATGACAGGGCTCCTGTGCCCAAAGCCACCCGAGGCCCCAGCACAAGCTCTGTGACTGCACTGGGCTGCTCCCTCTGAAGCAGACCTCTCCGGAGTGGTCAGGGGTTATCCAAAGGTGGCTGGCCCACCTGGGCAAGGTGAGCCCACCAAGCTCCCTGCTGCACGAGCAGAGAGGGCCGCCCATGTGTCAAGGCTACACTGGGAGCTACACTGGGAAAGCAGGTCGAGTCAGTGCCATGTGCACCTTTCTGCACCGGTCTAAACAGGAGGGGGCTCCTGGGGTCTGCTGTCATCACAGCCACCACAGGTCTGCAAAGGTGACGCGCCTGATTGGGCTGGGGAGAAAGCCAAGTGCCAGCGTAGGGATTCTCTTCTCCTCGGTAAGAGAAACAGCTCTTCTGGAAGTAAGTAACCGTATTTACAGATAACGCAGTGACGTGACAGGGAACAGGTCCTACCATGAGGTCCCCCCTGTCCCTGCCTCCCACGCTGATGGGACACGGGAGGGGCCACCCACGAGATACTGCCCATGAATCCAGTTTGGGGCAGGTACCACCAGACCAGAGGGGAGGTGGAAGGGGGCCAACGAGAAAGGCAGCAAAGGGCCTGGCATGGGTCGGGGGCTGGGTGTGTTTCTGTGCCTGAGACCTACCCACTGTAAACTGATAGGACAGGCTTCGCCTTGAACACACAGGTAAGGCCCACGAGCAGCCACCTTAGCCACCAGCACCCGAGAGGACTCAGCGTACGGGACCCGTTCATGCAGTGACCATACCTACTGTGCGCCAGGCCCCGAGGTAGGCGGGGGGGCTGGCAGGCCCGCCATGGGTCACAGAAACCCACTGTGTGACAAGGCTACTGGGACAGGGAGCTAGCTGGGGGGCGGGGCGGGGGGCACGGGGAGGGCGGGCAGGAGCTGAGTGCAGGTGCAGGCAGGCCTCAGGGGAGACTGGGAAGGAAGCCAGGAGGCAAGAGTCCAGAGACCCTGACATGAGTGAGGAGCAGGGGACCTCGGAAGGAAGGCGGAAGAGGTGCTGGGGCTGCGACCTGGAGAAGGGAGCGGCCGGGAGCTGGGCGGAGGGGGCTCTTACGGCCCCATGTACTTCCAATGCTCTGTGAGATGGGGGAGCAGGGGGAGCTCTGAGAGGGGGCTTTGAAGGGGAGTGGAGAGGACAGGACAACGGGGGACACAGACAAAACCAAAAGGAAGTGGCAGGTGGCCCAGGCAGCCCTGGCCAGCCCTGGAGCACCCGTGTGAAGCTGCTGCAGGAAGGGGGAGGTCACATGGGCCCCACTAGGAATCAAGGGCGTGCCCCACCCTCCTGCGTTCTCCTGGGGAGACAGAAGCTCTGAGTAGAGAAACCTCCGCTGGGCAGGAGCGCGAGGGCGTTGAGAGAGGAGGTGATGGTGAATCAAGAGACGAATGGAGATGGGCACCATTGCCACAACCCTCTGCAATGAGCCCTGAGCTTACTGCAAAGACCCTGCGTCTAGGCCAGGGTGGTGCCTTCCCGCAGTCATTACACACTTGTCTCCCAGTCCACACCATGACAACATAAGGTCAAAAGCCACAAGGATTTCCATTTGCTGAGGGCAGTCTCTGTGTCACCTCCCAGCACATGGGGAAGGGGCTGTGTCCCACTCACCCCGCAGTCCCAAACCTCTGGCAGAGGGCCTGGAGCTCAGTGAATGTTGCCTGGGAGGGAGGGAGGGAGGGAGGGAGGGAGGGAGGGAGGGAGGGAGGGAGGGAGGGAGGGAGGAAGGGGAAAGGAAGACAGAGGATGGAAGATGGAAGGAAGGGAGGAAAGGTTGCCTCAGATCACCTCCCCTGGGCCACGTTCTGCGCCACAGGCTGAGCCTGCGGGAGGCAGAGCACATTCCTGAGCAGACAGAGGATCACTGTCCCCAGGGTCACTCTGAGACCCAGCAGCGGGAGCCTGGAGGGCTGCCTGCTCAGGAGTCTGGGCGGTTGGGGGCAGATGGAGCCAGACAAATGGCTTTCCTTCCAGGAAACAGTTGGGAGAGCAAGCCAGCCCTCCGGCCAGAGCGAGTGTGACTGACAGCAGACACCTCTGGAGAGGAGACCCAGTCCTGTGGGCCGGCAGCCCTGAACCCTGCTGTCCTGAGCCCCAGGCTCTCCTGTGTCCGACCGGCACACAGACGGGAGCTCCATCCTGGCCAGGGCGCACCACAGGGGCCACAACTCCCCTCTGGGGTTCTGGGTGCCCCTCCCAGCCCCACACCCAGCATTCTCTGCTCCCACCAGGGACAAGGACACTGTGAAAGTGATGACACTCCTCGCAATGGACTTGGGAGTTCGGTTCCAAAGCACTGAGTCTAACTTCCTCTGAGAACTCAGAGGGGTGAACATGGCCCCGAATGGCACCGCCACTGCCCCGCCAAACTCCCAGAGGGAGAGGATTCCTGCCGAGGAAAGTGTGTCAGGGCGCTGGTCTCCTGCTCAGCCCTCACCTGTCAGGTGCCTCCTGCGTACCAGGCTCCTTCTAGGTTCAGGGGACTCAGCAGCAAACCGTGTCTCTGCCTGCGTAGAACTTAGGTTTCAGGAGCAGGTTCAAACGCAAGACAAATGAACATAAAATACAGTGTCAGGGATACTAAACTCCAAGGAGAAGAACAAAGCCGGAGAAAATGACGGACAGCAACAGAGACTATTTCAAATAAGGCAATCGGAGGCGACCTCTCTAAAAACGTGACATCTGACAAGAGACTGGACCACAGCAGGGAGTGAGGCCTGTGAAAACCCAGGGGTGAGCTTTACAAGTAGCGCAGACAGTGAGTGCAAAGGCCCTGGGTAGAAAAGAGATTGTGCCTTCAAGGCCAGCAAGAAGATTCCAGTGGCGGGGCCTGGACGCTGAGCAGAAAACGGGGGCGCACAGGCTCGTTGGGATCCACCTACCTTGTCTGGCACAGCAAGTGATTTGATTTTATTGAGCCGTTGGCAGGTTTTGAGCAAGGGAATAGTATGATCTGATTTACGTGCGAGCAGGGTCACTCTGGCTGCTGTGGGGAGAGCGGATCAGAGGGGACCATAGCAGAGGCAGTGGAAAGCTGCTGTAGTGGTCCAGGTGAGAGACGATGCCAGCTTACCTGGTGGGTGCCACATTTCAGGACGCCATTCACAGAGATGCCGCGAGACTGGCTGCGTGAGGGGGACCCAGGCCATGTGCTCGCATCTCAGCCCAGAGTCTGGCGGCACAGGTACCAACTCCCAAGCCAGCCCGAGTGCAAGGCTCAGGTGTGGTAACCTTAGCTTGTTTCTTTTTAATTATGGATTTATTTCTTAGTTACAGTTGGCATTCAATGTTATGTTAGTTTCAGATGTCCAGTGTAGTGGTTAGACGTTAACATAACTTTCAGTTCCGGTGCTCTGACATCTAGGGCTCTGTGCCCCGGCGGGACTGCCCCTCCCAGGACCGGCCAATGCCTAGACAGAGTAGATGACGTCCCTGAGCGAACCTTCCCTACACACGTCTTCCAGCCCACGGCCCATGGCTAGCACCTCCTCCATCCAGCGCTCACACTCCCAGCCACTGCTCCTGCCGTCCGCATCCCAAGGCCAGGTACCAGACCACTGGAGACAGGCTCTGCACCCAGAGCCTGCTGAAATTACCCAAACTAACCAATCCTGAGCCTGCTGACCGTGCCTTGTCATGTCTTCCCTCAGAAACAACAATAAAGATTCGTGCCCATGCCCACCCCCACAGCTCCCTCTACCCCCGACCCAACCCCGGGCCTCCCCGTGTGGCCCTGCCTGGCCTGGTGCCTCCTCCCCTTGGGAACTGGGAGTGATGAGCTATCTTTCCAAGGGCCATTATCTCCTGGTCTGTTGGCCTCGCCACAGGCTTGCTCCCAGGGTCGCCTCTGAGCCACTGCCCTCTTCCTGGAGGGCAAGGCAGGCCCACTGACAAACACCCTCTTCCACCTTCCGCCCAAACAGGAGCTTGAGGAGCTCTTACTCAACAGCCACAAAGTTTCTAAAGCAGAGGACACTCAGTCAACCCGTTCTCTCCTAAAGCCCACCGGCCCACTCTACGGGGTCTGCGGACCGGGACTCACATGGTGTGAGCGTGTGTGCACAGCATGAGCTGGGGGAGGTGGCTGCTGCCACCCTGACGCCGAAAGAGTACCACATGGCGTGCGTGGGGCTGCCCAGGCCCGCTTCCCCAGCAAGGCTCTTCTTTCATTTTAAAACAAAGGTAACTTTGATGGCGAAGCTATTTGATACCTGTTCAATCTAAACGCTCTCAGGATACACAGACATCAGATGCTCAGGAACCTGAGCCCCCGAGATGCCAGCCCAGGTGCAGTGATGACAAACTGGGAGCAGGGGCTTCTTCCCGTCAGCATGCCGACCCCGTGCACGCATTTTTACAGGCTTTAGCATGAAAAAAAAAGCCAAGATGCTCAGAGCCAATCAAATTACTTCCCTGTCTCTTTAATAAACAAATCCATGCGTACATTAACAGTGTTGAAAATTCAATTTAAACTCTTTGTCTGCTGGTGCTTACTCTAAAGATGGTCTTTCTTAAACACCAGAACACCAAGGAGTCGTTAGTGCTCTCTCTTCATTACTTCAAAAAACCAATCATTAGACACCAGAGTATATACGTAATTAGAAAATCACTTCCTTTGCAATCCAAGCTAAGTAGTTTACATACTGTAATTACAGGGACAAAATCAATTTTTAATCATTTCCCTGATTGGGCTCATCAGCTCTGTGGGAACATTGTAACCTGCTTGTTGTGCAAAAGCAACATCTGGCTACAACAATTACCCTTTGTTTGCTACAATATTCCTTAAATCTTTGCGCTTGCATGAAGAAATGAAAACATGAACACAAGATATCTGGGTGTCTTTTTGTCCTTGATCAACATATTTCCAAAAGTTCTCCTCCTGACGTGAGGGTAATGGCCCCCGGAATTTACGGTTTAACAGCACACATCCAAAGAATGTATTTTTTCAGTGAGATAAAAGTATCTGATTGTTTTAAAGATCCATTCAGCTGCCTAATTGTTCCATAGCTAACACATGGTATTCAAACAACCCACACATTACCAAAGCTCATCTGGGTAATCACGGGCAACTATTATTGCGATGCTTTACACTTTTCTAATACAAATGAATGGATTTTATCAAAATTCAAAAAAAAAAAAACCTAAAAAGCTGAGTATGTGTGAAAAATAGTTGGTATGAATTGGCAAGGCGAGGCTAAGCATTTTGTTCTCTTAATAGGAAATGACCTCATTTACACTGGAGTAATAATTAGTACTGCTTCACTGACAGTTAAGAAAAAAAACTTTCCCAGTATAATAAGGCAGATCTCCTTTGTTAGGAGAGCTACATTGATTATTAACCCTTCCCAAGAAAGTCCAAGTTTAACTCTACCTTCCAGTGAGCACATGCTGCTGGCCAAAGGTACACACAGCTATTTTGGAAACCGTTGTCTCTCCCCCACGTTTCCAAAGTTTTGCATGGGAGCTTTTCAGTGGCAACTGGGAACACGTGGTGTCCCCTCGGAAGCAGCACGGGACGGCCCCACCACCCCAGCCGCGGCCGCAAGAGGCCTTTGCACTACCCGTCCTTTTGAAGTTTCTTGGCTTTGATTTTTGCTTGCAAGTCCCCCAACCTACAATTAATTCATAGTCAAAACAGCCCCGAGAAGGAGAGAAAGAAGAGAGGGAAAGTGAAGGGAGAGGGAAGATATCCTAGCTGGTGATTCGGAGCTGATGGTACAGGAAGGAGACGGGCGTGCTGGAGCCACTAAAAAAATACAGTCCAGGAAACAGCCAGAAAGTGTATACATACATCTCACACACACACACACACGTCCATGCACGACTTCGGAAGGGATACACTCAGGGACCTAACCATTCCTGAGCAATCACTGAGCACCTACCATGTGCCAACCAGAGTGCTAAGTATTGACCTGCACTTGTCACTTCCCCTCACGACAACCCGATGAGGTAGGTGCCATCACCATGTCCATTCATTGCTGGGAAGCTGAGGCACTAGCCGTGAAGTGACTGGGCCAAGGTTAAGAGCTCGTGGGTGTGGGGGTCCCGGCGGGCGGGTTCCAGTGCCCGTGCTCTTAACCACTGCACCACACCGGGGACGTCTGTCCCTGTGGCCTCAGACAGCCCGTCTCCACAGCAGCCTAGCTTGCCTAGTGTCCACGGTCGGAGCCATCCAATACCCTGGGCACGGTGTACTCAGGAGCATGCACAGCCCTTGGCACCATGCAGCTCATGGATTCCTAACCTTCATCCCAATGTGGGAGTCTGACCGGGGCCACGGCGGAGGACAACCCGTCCTCTAGGCCAGTGCTCCGAGGCAGAAAGCGCCATCCAGGTGTTCACGGCCTGTGTCCCCGGACACAAGTCCAGCGCCAAGCTGCCGCGTATCACGCGATCCCACTGGTGGAGTCCCAGAGCCTTAGCCTGCCCAGGAGGGGCACCCCAGCTCTGCCTGGAGGCGGCTTCCCCCGAGAGCCAGTGCCCGGCAGGCTCTGCCCAGGCCTTTGCCCAGCCTGGCCCAGGACTGACCCCGCCACAGGAATACATTTCTACATCAGCCCAAGACTCCACAGGACAGCAAATCCAAGACCACACAAAGAAGAAAACAACAGAAAACTGTAAATGGCTGCATGTACACAGACGGCATCAGCACATGAACTAACAGTATTCAGAAGGTAGCCTGCATCTTCATCAAACCACAAGGGGTCTCTGAAGTAGCTCATCTTGAAGAAATGCAGTCCCTGGACAACACAGGTGTCTGCTTCTGGGTCCGTCTACACTCACTGCAGGTGATGCTGCCATTCTGATGCCCGGCCTGGCAATATCGTGTTTTCAGCCCCACACAGGGCGGCACTGTCCAGCCTGGTGGCCCCCGAGCACCTGAGACGTGCCAGCCCGGACAGACACGTGCTGTGAGCTCAAAGGGCACACTCCACCATGTCAAACGTCTCACTTACATTCTTTGTACTTTGTACACCTTGAAATAATATTTTGGATACAATGAATGCAACAAAATATAGTCTTCAAGTCAATTTTACCCATTTCTTTTTACCACTTTAACATGGCTATTAGAAAATTTAAAATTGCATACATGGCTTGCATTTATGGTTTGCATCATATTTAGATTACAAAAGAGCCGATTTTGAGCTGAGAAAAAAAGCAGCCCATTTTGATAGCCAAATTTGGCCATAATAAAAATTCACTTATTTTCTGAAGCTGGTTTTTAGAAAAAATGTACTCATATTATCATCAATGTCACTTGAAATGTTGGTTCCACAGACATTCACTGGCATCAAAATGAAAGTTCAGTAAGTTATCACTAAACCATCGCTGGGTCTCTTCCGCAGGGGCCACTTTTTGTTTCAGTTCATTTAGTTTTAGTTTTGCAAAACTGGTTAATCAAGTAATATATGCTCATTTGTATAAAATTTGGGACATGCAAGATATTACAAAGAAAAAAATAACAACAATCCATAATTCTATCAGCTGGTGTGATTGCTATTGACATTCTGATGCATTTCTTTCTATT
Organism: Rhinolophus sinicus; assembly: GCF_057876585.1. Lineage (NCBI taxonomy): Eukaryota > Metazoa > Chordata > Mammalia > Chiroptera > Rhinolophidae > Rhinolophus > Rhinolophus sinicus. The sequence goes on along the minus strand of NC_142508.1, from coordinate 80,777,276 downwards.
CTTATGTGCGCGTGCGTGCATATATGTGAGTTGATAAACATAGGTAAGAACATACTGTATGTGCATCTTTGATTTCATATGTCCCCAGACCTCCGGTCCCCAGTGTAAATACACTGGGTTGGCTATATGAGAGCACAGGTCGCTGGCTGACGTGGTAAATTCCTGCAGAGATTATAAAGGGAAAGCATTAAGAGAAGGAAAAGATAAGCCACACACTGGGAATGAAAAATCTTCACTGAAGACACATCTGATAAAGGACTGGTATCCAAAATATACAAAGAACTCTTAAAACTCAACAATAAGAAATAAACAGCCCAATTGAAAATGGGCAAAAAAAAAAAAAAACTGGAACCCTTACCAAAGAAGATATACAGATGGCAAATAAGCACGAAAAAATGTTTGACATATGTCATTAAGAAACTGCAAATTCAAACAGTAATGAGACACCACCACACACCTATCAGAATGTCTAAAATCCAGAACAGTGACAACCCCAAATGCTGGCGAGGGTCTGGAGCAGCAGGAACCTTCCATCACAGTGTTGGGAATGCAAAATGGTGCGGCCACTCTGGGAGACAGTTTGGCAGTTTCTTACAAAACTAAATCTATTCTTACCATACGATCCAGCAATCATGCTCCCTAGTATTTACCCAAAGAAGGTGAAAACTGACATCCACAGAAAAACTTGCACAGGGGTGGTTATAGCAGCTTTATTCATGATCGCCAAACCAGGGAAGTAACCAAGCTGCCCCTCGATAAGAGAATGAATTAGAAAAAAATTAAAAATGTGGTCCATCGAGACAATAGAATATGATTCAATGCTAAAAAGGAATGAGCTATCAAGCCGTAAAAAGACATATTACCAAGTGAAAGAAGCCAATCTGAAAAGGCTGCATGATTCCAACTGATGACCTTCTGGAAAAGGCAAAACTATGGAGAGAGTAAGGGATCAGTGGTTTCCAAGGGTTCAGGGGGTGGGAGGATGAGAAGGTGGAGCACTGAGGGCTTTTAGGGCAGTGAGATGACTCTGCATGAAACTGTAATCATGGATACACGGCACACATTTGTCCAAACTCAGAACATACAGCCCGAGACGGGACTGCTGGAGGCAAACTATGGACTTGGGCTGGTACTGTGTGGACACTGGCCAGTCAGTGATAACAAACGCAGCACAGACGTTAGGAGCAGGGGAGTGTAGGGAGGGAGCAGACAGGAACTCGGCACTTGCCACTCGACTTTCCTGTGCACCTAAGTCTATGAGCTTAAAAAGGAGAAAGGGAAAGAAGAGCTTGGAGAAAGCCTAGTAAGCCTGCCCCCCGGCCGGAACTGTTCCACTCCTGCGAATCACGGGACCTCCAGGCCTGAGACTTGGGGTTCCACCTTCTCTGATGCGTTGATGCCCAAACACTCCCCCAAGAGGCTGCTCGGGCAGTTCATCAGGAAGTGTGCTTGGCACCCGGCTCTGCTCCCGGCGGCTAGAGACCTCGTTAGGCCAGTTCCTTGCTTCTGTGTGTGTCTGTGTTGCTGCTCTGGCTGGTTCGACTCACAAAAAGAAGTGACCTGTGATTCACAGCAGAGCCCAGGTCAGCCGGGCCCGGCCCCTTCCCCAGGCCCATCTCCTGACAGTAAGGGGACAAGTTCCTCAGGCTGGACACTCCCCTCATCCCGTCCTTGCCTCTTCGGTGGCCAAGTCAGACAGCTGGCGTCTCAGGAAGCGCTGGCAGGAACCAGGGAGTATGGTTCCCTGGGGAGGCACAACGTGGACATGGCCAGCTCCCCAGGGAACCAGCAGAGACCACATAAGAGAATGATGATGTTTCTACATTTCTCTCTGGCCACTGGGTGCCATCAAAATGCTGCTGTCCCAGTGAGCTGTCCCCTGTGCATCCACACTAAGTTTAGCTCCAGCTACCGGTTATTCTGGAAAAGGCCAAGATTCAAGGGAAAGCAATTTGGAGGCCACGCAAAATACTTAACACTGTTTTCCTGTGATTTTATAGAAACAAGGAGAAATAGCCAATGCTATGGGTCCCTCACGTACCCCTCATGCAACAGAAAAAATAAAAAATAGCAAAGATGACAGGTTAAAACTAACAGAGAAAGCCCAGAAGCGAGTACTGTGAGGCCAGAGCCAGGGCAGGGCCACCACGAGGGGACAAGAGCCCCAGAGGAAGCCAACCAGTGAGTGGCAGGCCCCCTGCTTGTCTCATGGTGAAGCATCCAGCCCAGAAAATTCAAACCTAACAATTCACAGCAAAGGGGAAAAAAAAAAGAGAGAGAGAAAAAAAAAGTCCTCTCCCTCTAATCTTCCAAGGGTTTCCATTTTGGTAAAGATTTTATAAACATTCTTAGAAAGAGTATATTCGCTCTCCTCTGCCCACAGGTAACAGGGATGGCAGATGTTTCAGAAACAGCACATTACCAAAAAAAAAAAAAAAAAAAAAAAAAATTCCAGTGTCACTGAAACCAGAATGGAAAATGTTTTATACATTAACAAACATTGTAATGAATTTGCACAACACTAACCGACTGTATACCCAGCATAATGAAATGGTCTCCATCCTTTCAAAGAAAAAATTACGTATGCTACCGTGTAGCTTTAGAAAAGCATTGTTCTTAAAAAAAAAAAAAAGAAAAGAAAAAAACGCCTGCATTTTCGCAGCTACCATGTAATTTGTGAGATGCATTTTTAAATGATCTGCAACAGCAGCGGCTTCATCAGTCAGATGATACCAATAGATAATTCACCAAACCGTCACATGATCTTCCATCACTCTAAAAGACGCGAATATATTGCCACAAGCTTTGGGAATAATGGGTGCACCTGTTTACGGTGTCACCTCTGTTTGCTAATTGTCTCCTTGAGCTACATTTTACTTCTAATGCATTTATTTTTGACAGGCAGTGTCTATTTAGAAATCACATTACTTCAAGTGCAATTGTTCTTTTGTCTATCAAGTAAATGAAGTGTTGTTATACAGATTTCAGGTTCTGATTAGTAAAGTTTCAGAGCCCCAAAAAGGTCAATCAGTTATTTACCTGAGGTAATAGAAGGGTGACAGATACCTTGACTGTTCGCCAGCTCATGCTATTGGCCATTTTATTACAATTACTCAGTCTAACTTGCGTAGAGGCCCCTGGGCTGGGCGGGCTGTGGGGGCACAGCTCACGCCCACAGACGGGCACCCAGGGAGAGTGGCCGGCAGGCAGGTCTCGTGTTGTCACCAAACCCATAAATATGCGGCCCCTGGAAATGCCCACGACTGCGGCCACATGAGTGTGTTGGTGGGTGCGTGTAACTATCTGCTGACGAATTCGCCCATTAAAATAGATACTGTAAAATAATGTTTCAAAGCATGTTACTCTTCGGGTCTGACCGAGTGAGTTCAGCTCAATATGAAAGCGATCACACCCGAAACCAAACCCAATGACACTGCTGGAAACGCAGAGCTGCCTGTGGACGCCGGCAGCAGCTGCAGCCCGGGCGGCTCCCACAGAGGCCACATGCCAGCCAGGCCTGTGGACACTGGTCTGTGGCATCTTCATGTGTCCGAAGAGGCAGGGGACCCACCTACCGCGAACATGTGGCAGAAACCAGACTTACAGAGACATTACTCGGCTGAGTAACCGGAAGGTGTTCGCATTTGAAGGAAGAACGCAACCTGAGCACCAACTGGTTTCCTGGGGTTCAGATCCAAAGGTCTAAACCTCAGGTACCCACAAATTATCCCTAGGGATCATCCACCGACCTAACGTCCCGCCTCAAACGCAGCCAAAAGCATGAATCAGAGGCAGCTCTGTGCTGAGGAGTCACTGGTGATTTCGGTGGGCCCCCCACGGCTTCTTTTTGTCTCTCCTGTGCTCCCAGTCCATGATTTGCCAGCTGCGTGTGCTCCCCAGCTTGGCCTGAGCTCAGCCCACACGCTCACGTATGCCCGGTGCAGGGTCTAGCTGAGCACCGGGCCACTGCCCACTGTCCCCACTGCACACAGGGAGCCTCTCACTGACTCACTGCGCCCAACACGCCCCTCTCTGGACAACCACCTCATACAGGCCTCGGCCAGGCGGCCACCCAGGCAGGCACCCGGGCTGATGGACAAGTCTGGGGACAAGCTACTCAACACACTTGCCAAAAGAGAGAGACACGGACAGCCACGCTCAGCTTAAGTCACTCTAAATTGGCTCCCTGGAGCATTCCCTACCTCGTTCACTGAAGACGGCCTGTGTTTCCTCAGTGTTTAGCAAATGCCAGGTAACCTGAGCGGGACTTGCATTGTCTCACCGTTGTTTTTCCAAAGTGTTTTCCCATCAGGACTATAATTATATGCAAACTACTTGACTTAGAACCATTCACAAACATGTTTTAAATGTTCACCAGGATTATTCCAACACCTAAAAGCAAGACAAGGGAAGACATGAATCCTTTCTTGGAGACCCTAAGGCCAGTGAGATGGGGGAGCCCCAACATGTAGAACCACAGCAATCCTCAAAAAGCAAGACCCCCGCGACACTTTTTCCTGGAGTCACGAGGAATGTCCTCTTCATCCTGCAATTTATTTCCATTCTAAGCACTCTAATCATGGGAAGTACTTTTTGCTTTTTAAACAGCCTGCTTGTTTCTACAGGTCAAGAGCATAAATAAAACAGTCAAGTTGGAAACTTGGAAAGCTCGTTGCAGGAAAGGAAGCCGTTACACATCGTCCATTTGTTCAGACACCAGGCAGCTCTCAGGAGGCAGCTTAGCCTCGTGTAAAAGCCGGACCCCAGCCGCCAGCACTCACGGGGAGGCTGGGGACAGGCTGGGGGCTGGGGACCACATGGGCTACATGGCCAGGTTTTAACGCACAGTGCCTTCCGGGCCCAGGCTGCAGCCGCGGGCTGCACACGCCTGACTAAGCTGTGACGGGGTCATGCTGCCATAGGAAGTATCCTCAAGAGCTAACTATGACATTGACTCCTGTCACCACTAAAGTGGCTCCTGATGGACGGAATTAAGTGCCTACCAATTACAAAACAGGATCCAAACGCGAGCAGATCATTTCTCCATCACAGGGGGTCTTGGGAAATTGAGAAGCTCTGAAGCCAACATATTGAAGGTGGAGACGATTGTCACAAAAAATAAATAAATAAATAAAGGAAGGAAGGAAGAATGGGTGAGAGGGAGGGAGGAAGGCAGGAGAAAATAATCATCATCCATTGCTCCACATGAGAAATCACGTAGGTGTGCCGACCGCTGAGAACAGAGCTCACGACCGAACAACCCGCCGCCAGTGCAGCAGACAGGCTAGCGTAATTGTCCACTGGAGGAAAAATTTCTGGGACAACTTCAAGAACTGGCGTTGACTTCTTGTGTCTGAAGGAAGACAGGGTGTCACAGCACGTTTAGGGCTACACCCGAAGAAGACAGGACACCGTGGGCCAGGGACCAGAGAGGCTGATGCCAGAGCAGGGGCAGAGCCGTGCCTCCCAGGGTGTGAGACCGAAAACACGAGGATGACAGGACTGGTGGCAGCTGGAGACCACAGTGAGCCACCAGGCCACGTCTTTACTGCTACCTTCACTTCCATTTTTTCTTTATTCTGCATGGCTGAAGGAGTCCCCACCCACCCCCCTTTCTTTTTATCAAACATTCCTAATGTAGTGATAAAATGAGGAAGAATGAAAGATTATTATAAAACAGGACTTTTATGGCTAGCGTCTATGGAACAGTCACACTGTTACATATATTTTCTCTAAGTAATCAGAAATGTATTGGTATTTTGAAATTATGTATCTCTAATAACACAAAAGTACTTAAGAACAGAAATAGACAGTAATGGAAAATGCAGTCAACTGTTGACAACATATAGAATTTCTGAAAATAATTTGCAGAGAACAGCAGAGCAGATGAGTCAAAATTTGCACAAAAATATTCCTTGCCTCCAATAGTCCGATGTAATTCATTTTCTATCTCTGTTCATTAATCATTGTTAAAATTAGTGATCCATTTCTTCCACTCTGCCATCTGCACTCAGCTTCGTAACAAACATGACACCTTCCTGCATAATAAAACCTGACAACTACTAGGATGCATTTCCAAATAGCTTTCTGCATATTTGCTCCTCTATAACGGATTCCACTGTCAGACAAAAGTGGATTATTTAACCAGAGTTCTTTCTTTATCAATTCTGAACGCCGATGTGTGAGAGTGTGAGTGTGTGTGTGTGTGTGTGTGTGTGTGTGTTTGTGTGTTGAAATATGATCAAGAAAAATCCGTTAATTTTAATTAAAATGAAGTTTTCCTGCCTTGAGAAGAAGATATTTTAAATCCAGGTTATGCCAGCCAATATCACTCACCAGCAGCACGGCTGGGAAGACCATGCTTGAATATGAAGTTTGCGTAAATAATTTGCAGCTTCATCTTGTAAACTTTTCTAATAAAAATGATCTTGACATTCCAACCCCCTAAAAAAAAATTTCATTTTAATATCCTGCTTTATTTTGTTTTTTCACTCTTTGATCACAGAATTTCAAATAAATATTTTTAGGGACAGACAAAACAATCAAGGAGCGGGGAGATACAGAGAGAACACCAATGAATAATTAAACACATGCCAAGCGTTCCCTGGGGAAGCCACCGCTGGGTCCAAACCACAGGAAAGCTTCCCTGGTCCTCCTGGAAGCCATGCTATGTGGTGCCAATCAGTCTGGCGGGGACGGGGATGGGGACAGGAGCTGCAAAGCAGGACCCGCTCCTCACGCCCTGGAGAGAATCTCTGAGCCTCCAAGAAACGAGTGCTGCCGAGTCTCTGCACCAGCTGGAGAAGGGGCGGTTACAAGGTGACACCAGGCAGGACTGCATCCTTCTTTTTGTCCACCCCCAGCCTGTCTGCTCTCATTGCCCCGTCCTCTGAATATGGCATGTCCTAACTAGGGACCCCAAAGGTCCCAGCAATTCCTGCATGGATCCCCCGCACCTGCCCAGCTCCATGTCCTCAAGACGCTGGCTACACGGAAGGAGACAATGTGTGCGGATGTGTCCCAACCAGGGCAGAGTGATGGGGCTGTGATGGAGGAGAGCTCTTTTCATTAGCAGGGAGCACCTCATCCTAAGTGACCCCAGGTGGATCCAGAAGACACAAGATGGCACCTGAGCCCATGGAGACTTCAACAGGCAAAGTCGGCGAGGAACAGGGTCCTGGCCCAGCGAAGGCTGGTGGCTGACTGCCCTGGTTGGGAGATGTTTGCACTGGGCTCAGAGCCGCCAGTTCCCCGTCTCTGAGGGACACATGGTCATGGGCACGAGGGAGGCCCAAGAGGTAGCCCCCGAGAGTACGGCCAACAAACCATGTGTGAAGTCAAACACAGCAGCACCGGGAACACAGCTCCACAATAAACTGCACTGGCTTTTAAATCAAGGGAATGGCTGTTTAATGACGGGCCAATGAATCCACTCTGTCTGTCTTGGTCCCTCTGTCCCTCTGCCACCCCCCCACCCCATCGCCCCCCCACACACACGCCTACTGACAGAGCAGAACTTGTTTAATCCCCCAGTTTATCTTTCTCTGTCCCCACAGCCTGGTGTGGAGCTTGGAGCAGATCCCCCAACTAAGCCTGATTAGAATGAGAACAGTCAAAAGACAAACTTTGCAAAAATCAAGGTTTAAAATAGAAATAGCAACTGACCCTCAGCTGCACGGCTGCTGGCTGGGACAGTGACAATAGCGACTCTTTTGTTAAACTTTCCTGGGAGACGTGCTCACCAGACTGGGGTGGAGGGGGGGTGTCTGTCTGTCTCATGTATGTACAAGTGGGAAAAAGGTTTTCAAATAGCCATGGCTTAAAAAATTTAATCACAAATTACCATTCACCCCTTAGCAGCCAAAATGTCTGTTGTTTCATTTAACATATACAGAATCCAAAGCTCCCTTATAAATATTTCAGAACTTGAAACCTTCCATTTTGTCCCTCAACAACCACACACACACACACACACACACACACACACACACACACACACACGCGGTGTGAAGCCCCTCCCCCAGGCACTGTCTCCCAGCACCCACTCCTCTGGCCTGGAGTTCCCTCTCCCCTTCACATGTCTGCATCCTGACACGTTCAATTTCAGGTTATCTGCACATCTGAATTATAGAGCGCTGACGGGGACGGAGGGCAGGCCTCCCCGGGCTGATTAGCACCATTTAAGAACGCTTTCGCCAGGCGGCTGCACTGGCTAGGAGCGCCACCATGGTGGGTGGCCTTTCTGTGTTACAAGTCAGCACAGAGCTGTCTCATTTGAATTAAATATGGACAGAAAGAAAGATCTGATTATGCTTATTCATAGCTAACCTTTCAAGTCACCCGGCTGCCAAACTTGAAGTCAAAACTGAAAGTTTCTTTCCTGTGTTTCTGGATTGTTGAGCATTCTTATTTTCTCTTGCAGTTTTTCACTGAGTCTGAAGTGTGCGTGTGTGTGCGTGTGTGTGTGAGTGTGTAAATTTCAGCCTAGCCCAGTATGCGAGTCTCTTTCTAGAAAGATGCCTCAGTAACGATTCAGGGGAAAGCTTTTCACTTAAAGACCAACCAACAACAATGGAAAGGCGGGGTCTGATTTTAATCCATAAACATGTGAAAATGAGCAGCACACACACACACGGGGCTATCGGAGCTTCTTCCAACAATGAGCAACTGAAAATTTGATCAGCACAAATAAATTTCCGACGTGGGGCTGACAGGGCAGATTCAGAGAAAACCTGAACGTTCACGAGCCTGGAATTGTGGGGTCCAGAGAAACGCGCTCATTCGTGGTAGCGTTTTGCTTTGCGTCTTCACCTTCACAAACAGGCACAAACCCCCTTACTTTTAATTCCCCTCCCTCCTCAGTCTGGGCGACTCCTTCAAACTGAGCTAATGAAAGGAGCGGGGGTCCCTGGGAGTTTCCGAGGCCCAGGTGACGGCACCAGGCTGTGGGTGACGGCTGGGGCAGGCACTGGCTGGGGCTGGGTCCGGGTTCCAGGCTCTGAGACAGGGCAGGGACCCAGAAACGCTCTCTGAAAGCATTATGCGACACACCAGCTCTGGCACCCACGTACCCAGCCAGGCTCTGCTTCGGTTCAGTTCACTTACCAAATACTTACTGAGCTTTTATCGTGTGCCATGCACTGGGCCACATCCTGGGTTTTCACAAAGGAAATGCCACGTGCTCCCCCACCCACCCACCCCTGCTTCCGTCCACTGCTGTCCACATATGGGCACCTCTGTCTCCCACACGTGCCTCTCTCTGAGCACCCACACTTGACCGGATGAACCTGGCACACGTGCTCTGCAAGTCATTCCCGCAGGGCTGCCGAGCTCCTGCTGCAGAACCCGCGTCTCACCCTCCTGGGGGTCCTCCCATAAAGTCTCAAACATGGAGTCAGCCAAGCCCCCCAGCCACCTGTACAGGAGGAAAAGGAGGCTGAGTGCAGCCAAGTCGGCCACCCCCTTCCCAAGGGGCCCGCTCCCCACCACAGTCCCACCACAGCAGGGAAGTGACACCATTGCTCCTCCATTCTTCACCAGCCACCTCGGGCCCCTCTGAGCTCCCAGAACCTAAGCCCTCTGAGAGCCACAGCCCCTGGCCACGTCTGCAACCGCTGCCGAGCCCTCCCCGCAGGGGCACTGGCAGAGCAGCAAAGGAGTGCCCTGCTGCCCATTCTCACAGCACCCCACCCCACACGCCTGCAACACGAAGAGCAAAGCAGCCTGGACAAGGGGCAGGAGGGGTGGCCTCGGTGGCCTCAGAGCAACGCAAGGCTGATAATTTTCACGTCAGCCGCGAGTTACTGAGCACAAGGGTTTCTGTCACTCTGATCCCTTGGGAAAAGTCGGTGAGACAGTTGGTGGCTGTCTCCCTCCCACTGTGTCCTGGGTGGCCCCGGTGGGAAGGGAGGAAGAGGCTGGCTGCACGCTCTCCTCGCCCCGTGGCCGTCTCTGCTGAAGGAGGGGCTCTAGGCGCACGTTCCTATTGGTCATCCATGAAACACTCCCGTTGCCACCTAAACCAAACCCACATTTCTGAAGGGGCTAAAAGAGCTTTCTCACGACAGCTCTGAACCGGAAGATCTCCCAGGGTGCCAGTAACTGCATCACCAACAGAGACACAGCAGCGTACCCACAGCGGCTCGGAGCCCACGGGGTGTGTGGGACTTGGATTAACCGGACACACATCCAGGGGGCCTGAGCTCACCGGCTGGGAGCCCCCCCCCCCCCAGCGGGCACAGGCCAAGGAGCCTTGTGCAGCCTCAGTCATCCATGAAGCACCTTCGCAGCTCCCGCCATAGCCTGTGCCACCTGGACTCTTATTTACTTAATATTTCCCTCTAACTTTAAATCAACTCACTCACTTTTGTTAACCTCACCTAAGCAGTAAAATCTGCGAAATCACAGCTAGGAAGTGCTGGTCATATTTTTCCAAGAGCTTAAAACACCCGACTGCTGGAATTTAAAATCCACGCGTGTGTAACATCTCCCGTCATGCGACACATGTGGAGACGCCCCCTGAAGTCCAGCCCAGACTGGGGGCCGGAGGCCCTGGGGAGCACGGGCTTGGTCTCCGACTGTCTCGGGAGCAGGACTGATTTGCAGGGCAAAGGGTATGGCCCCCCATCTGCCTGCAGCCCTCCTCTTCCAGGGGCCTGAGGCTGTGAGATTCACCAGAGACCCTGCCGTAAGAACGGCAGCCAAGGCTGGTGCCCGGATGTCATTTCCTCACAGAAAGCCCTCACCCTGTCGCTTTCTAATCCAGAGAAGACCCTCAGTGGCCACAGTTAGTGGCCAACAAACTTCATTCTGATTCTACCCTAAACTCACCACCAAGCGTTGATCTCACCCCAGAAAGCTCGACTTGAGACAAGCCACCGCCTGAGGGACAAGAGGCCGGCCTTGTGCCCCGACCCCAACCCCTTCCCAGCACCACGGTGATCACACAACGGAGACGTTTCTGTCCAAACAATGCAGCAGCAGCTGTGCGATGTGGAGGCAGGATCCTCTCACCACGAGCAAAGTCTACACGGACCCTGGAGGCTTCAGGGGACCAGGCAGCTCCCACGGGGACAGCTGCCCTGGCGTCCCAGCCTGGGCAGGGAAACGTCATCGCCCAGCACGAGGCAGGACGAGGAATTGCCCCAGCAGACATTTCACTCTTACCTGCTGCAGCAGGATGGATGGAAGTCTCCGAAACTCATGCCTAACAAACATGTGAGACAGCTGAGTCACCTCTGCACTTTCAATATCCTGATAACCACATGTAAACTTCTGAGAGGGTCCCCAATAAGTAAACTCTAATACAGGCGAAAGAGAAAAGTATCTAATGACCAATCACCTGTCCTTTTGCATTTTAACCCAACAACTCAGCCAGTGACATGGCTCATTGGCTCTAAAGGCTTGTGCTATGGCCTCTGGGAAACCAGGAATGTACCAGAGTGTGCACAGTGGGGGTGCAAGGGTGGGGATACATATCCAGTCTCGGAAAAGCCATTTGCATATGCCATGCCTGAAGGCCCTGGACTGCAGACCCCAGACCCCTGGAGGGTGCCCCGAAGAGTTTCTGATGCCGCAGGTCTGGGGTGGGGCCTGAGAACCTGCATTTCTAACAAGCTCCCCAGAGACGCCCACGCTGTCTTCTTGAGTCCCTGGAAGGGACGGACGGCATCCAGGCCCCCAGTGTGTCTGTCACTTTGGTGGTGTGAAAGTTCTGATCATCAGTAGGGTGTAAGGTCTTTTCTCTTTAAAGTGTAATCTCCCATATGTGAAAGTTATCAGGGCGTCGGACGCCCATTTGTGGTCCAGGCAAAACCACCACCACCCCTGCCAAGTGTAAAATAAAGGACAGATGGAGTTGCTACAAGTTTCTCTCAGCTCTACCCTCCGAAATAGCACAGGTTTCAGGTACTTTACTTGTCTTTAAGCAAATTACCCAACACCTATAATATAATGGTATGCTTATTCCAGTGTAATAATAAAAAATTGTGAATTGCTATATATGGCTTGTGTACTAAAGAACTAGCCACATAGAAACATACATTTGAAAACCATTCATCTGCTGAGATGACCAAGACCCTCACTGATGGGGAACAGCGACAAGCGGCTCCATGGTAGCTCTTGTAACATACGGTCCTTTCGGCCCCAAAGGTACTTTCAGCTACGCATTCAGCATGAGTTGCCAGAAAGAGCCGGAAGCAGCACGAGGAGTACAGCAGGTCTCACCCCTTCCCTGACAGCGAGCCCCAGACCCTGGGCTGTGCCTGCGTATCTATGAAGCTTCCATCAGATTAACAGGCAGATGGAGCTAGTTTGGGTTTTAAAGCCCTTCTGTCACCAGAGCCATCGGAAGTGGCTTGGAAGCGAGTCGGGTTTGTAGGTTGTGTGGGTGACACCTATTTGCAGCACATGACGTTTCCATGGCTGACCACTTCTATTAACATCTAACCCCCAATGGCTTGACTCCTCATTCACTGATGTGGCATTCGCACTAGCCAGAGGGACGGCAAGGCCCTGGAGGGACTCTCCTATGGCACTCCTGCCAATGCGAGGACCGGAGAGAAGACAGGGAAGGGGCCGGTGCGGGAGGCGGAGGGCCTCCCTGGGCAGCAGGACGGCAGGCCGGCCGGTGGCCACGGCGTCAGTTGGGAGGGTCTAACAACCGCAGTGACAAGTCCGCTGGCTCCCTACACGCCACATGACCAGGACAAAGACCGCGCCGGGAAGGACGTTCCCCTAACTGCGGTTTTCTGGGCTCCAGAGTCTGAGCCAAGAAGAAACCAGTCCCGCACACTCTCTGCGTGCTCCTCCACGCGTGGCAGAGGTCTGCTCAGGAGCGCAGCGGCTGGCTGACCACGCAGTGGCCTCCGTGCCCACCTTCCCTCCCTCCAGAGACTCTCGGCCCTCCTGGGAGGCAGGCCAGCAACTGCATCAAGGCCCGTAGTCTCGGCAGCATGATGTTTAGCTCTTCATTATAAACACAGTCGACCTACAGCCGGTCAGCTGCTAGCCACATGGTGGTAATGAGCCCAAGAGCCCGGAGTTCACAATTATTTCAGATTTACTCTCTTCCTGATCTTTCATTTTATCAGCAAAACATCCTCTTGGCAATGGGTATTACGCTAAAAGTTAAATGAAAAGAAACGCGAGGAAGAGTCCGCAGAAGGCATATGAAAGGGAAATATTCAGACCTCAGCCTTGGCCTTGACCTTTCACTGTCTTTTAACATTAAACATTTGCCCCACCTTCGAGAAGATAAATGTGGCTTTTGATGACAGCCAATGTTATCTGAGGATTAAAATAGCCCTCTTGCAGCGCTCAACATTAAAGTCTTCCGCGTTTGCAAAATTGCAAACAGATGCAACTCAAGTACCTGCAAATAATCTGCCAAGACCAATTTCAAAAGGGAGATTTCAAAATATGTGGAAGTCATTAGGACATGTATTATTTTTGCAATGAATAGGCGCCAGGAGTGTCTCAAGGAGCAGATGGGTGCTACTTTGTTTATAAAAGATCAACGGAATATTCGGCTGTAAATGAAGACATATAAGCTATATGAAACAATTATGGTAAAATGGCGCACATTTCAAAGCTAATTGTAATGGTCTTTTAAGATCTGAATTCCTCATTTCTTACTGCATGCTAAAATATCATTTTAGTTTTGGGTCTTGATTGATATAATTACCAAAATGACAGAAAATTAAAGTAAATGCTGTCAGTTTTACTGTTGTAAATGTTGTCACTTTATCACTTGTTTACAGTGGCACCAATACTGATAAATGAATCTTTTTCAACATGAATAACAAATGTGACCTCCATCTCCCGGAAATCTTCAGAAAGGACAGCCCCAAACGAAGGGCCCGAGCAGAAAGAGAGAACCTCAAACTGCAACAGAGCAGAATTTCACGGGCCCCTTGCTCTCACTGCCCAGCTTCAGACAGCTCCTGTTGCTAATAAAAGTCTCCACCATATCGCAGAGGAAAAACAGAGCCAGCAAACACTCGCCCTCAGCCGGTCCCTGCACGTCTGTGCCACCGCCCAGGCAGGACCCAGTTAGGCCCCTGTTCTATTTTCCTGTTTGACATTGGTAATCATGCGAATTAGATAATTACTCATGGAAAATGTGATTAAACATACGTCCCTATTGCCAATACCAAATCACGAAGAAAGGGCAGTTCTGCGAATTGCTTTTAACATAAATCGCAAACAGGGCTCGTAAAAAATGTCCAATTAGGCCACTACCTCGTGACAGACGGGCTGATCCTGTGACTTGCAGAGACGCAAACTGGGTGCAGGGACGTGAGGAATCGCGTGGGGCACCCTGGATCTCCATTTCCACACGAAAGACTTCTCTGCCCAGGTTGCTGTCAGAATTTCACCGACTCCTTTTTCCTCTTCTCTACAATTAACTTTCTGTGGGGCCGTGAATTCTGTGAGCTGCGGGAATGGCAGAAGAAAACGGGACAGAGAGGAACTGGGCTACAGACGCAAGTCTGGACGGGGGCGCAGAGGGGCAGCTGGAGAAGGAAGCAGCAGCGCAGAGGCCACACGAGCCAGCCAGCCGCCCGCCTGCAGAGGCTCGGACCTGAGGGCTCTGAGCTGCCCCTCCCCCCCACTCTCTCCTCTTGACCAAGCAGGAGGCTGCCGGCTGCAGCACCTCCCTCCCTCCGTGCGGACCCAGCGGCACGGCTTCTCCGTCAGTCCTTAAGCCGAGCGCACATATTCTCCCACGACAGGGTCCAGGCAGACAAGGATCCGCACCCTACAATCACTGATGAAATTTGTATTGACTCCAAAATCAAAAGTAATGAGAAGAAAATTGGTTCACAGCCTGACCCGACAGTTCCAGACTGCTGTACTGAACTTGCAGAAAGACATTTTTTTATTGTCTCTGGATTTCAATTAATGACATCGAGCTACCCCATCCTCCCATTATTAGTTTGAACAGAAGATCAGATTTAAGAAGTTTCACTAAATTAATTACTGTAAAAGTATCTTGCATTTCTGGGAAACCTTCCTGTTTTGTAAAGGAAGCAACTCCCCAGACAGGCTGGGGACTCGTGGAGCCCTGCAAACCGAGCGCGTCCAGCCCAATACGTGTTCTTTAAGTTCCCACATGTGCTTCTGTGGCAAACTGCACATGCGTGGAGGGCACAGCAAGTCTGGGCAGGGTCATGAAATCCTAGACGATCTCAGCTGGAATCATGTCCCGGCAAATATTTCTCCTTAGGTTTTAGTGCCAGGCTAGAATGCCGTATTCTTGCCACGCCAAGCTCTTAAGCCACATGCTCCTAACAAATTAATAATAGTAACCCCACAAACGATCACGCTGAAAGCCACAAAGGAGAGCCATCCTCTTTTGAATGAAAAGAAAAAAAATAAAAAGAATATATCCACAGACACTATCACTGCCCCTATCTTGAGTAAAAATGCAAATTATGCCACACGGTGCTAAATTATTCCGGGATATTTCATAATGTGAATTAATACCCACTAGAGGCTAAGCCGAGATCATCAAACTCATTTCACGTAAGACAACGAATTTAACCACCCGTGACCCAATGAGTGAGACGTTAACACGCGATCCAGCAACCCTAACCACTCCAAGGTACATCACCTTTACACAAAATAACCCATTTTCAAGACTTTTCCGTCCAGGGCTAACTTTTTCAGATCTCACCAGATGGCAGAACATTTCAGGCTCAGGCTTTCAGCTCAGACGATGATGAAAATCATTTCTATGGAGATCAGGCTGCCTCCAGTCACCATCTTCTATCAAGCCCAAGTGAAACCCTCTGTCACTAAAGTGAAACCACAGAAACAAAAGCATTCCGCTACGCGTCTGCACCATCGGTTAAACAAATGTCACATTTTCAATCCACATTCCAGAGGAGGCTGGAGTGATTTTTTTTTTTTTTTTAATTTTTCAAACAAGAACAATCAAATTTAAGACAACACTCCGGAAGAGAGATAAAAAAAAAAAATCAAAGGCTCTCTACCCCAAGGCCGAGTGTGTGTCCCTAACGCACTTGAACAAAAGGCGGCCGTGCCCCCACCCTGATCGGTGCCGTCCACATGAATCTGTGGAATTTAGTGTATCTGACAGTTTCTCTCAACCACCCATAACATTCTTTCCTGTCTCACTGGAGCTGGCAAAGGAGAATTCTGTAATTGAGTGGTACAGAACATGTGCCCTCCTTGCTGGAAGATGACAGATGGATTATAAAAACTTCAAAGCACAGCGTTTGGAGCACCAGGGGAGAGATAGTGGGTATTTGAACTCTCCGTCTTTACCCAGGAGACAATGGCACTCTGACATGCAGCATATATCAAGGAATGGTGTAACTAGATAGACATAATCTTTCTTTTGACTAAGTATTTAACATTCTGTTAGGAACAAGTTTCAGCCTGGCTAAAGTGAGCTCATCTCCATGCTAATCGTCATAGTGCAATGGTGACAGAGCCCCCCCCCCCCAATGTGGTGAAATCAGTCTTTTTGCAAACTGATTTTTTTTTTTTTTTAAAGAACAGGAACAGCGTCTGCTGTAGGGAGAAAAAGAGGAGAAATGAAACATCGGGTCGGGATTAGTGTTTTTTCTGACTCACTAATCTGATGAAGCTTTTATTTGCAGTCGTGTCTCCCTCCCCTATGACTCAGGGAAGGCCCTCACACACGGCTCACGAGCCGCATGCCACCAATCGCCCAGCTCCAAGCTCAGCCGTGACTCACCTGAGCCCCCACGACCCCAGAAACCAAGTGTCCCCCAAGTGTCCAACACCTCCCTGCCAGCCCTGTCCACCCAGGGCACACGCAGCACAGCCAGTAGGCGCGCAAGTCACAGGTTCTGAAGGATACGTTCAACGCTTGCTGGATCATCCAGCCCCACATTTCAGCTGCAAAGAACAAATCAAAACAAGGCAGAGATGCAATTCATAAGCACATTTTAAACCTAAGCTCTGCAGTGTAGCATGAGGGCAGGGAACTGGCTGCTGTCGACACAGCCCCAGTGGCAAACCAAGTCCCTCGCCCCAAAATACTGCTCCCGCTGAATCGCACACTGCAAAATGACTGGCGTTGATATGATGAATTGTAAGCCCAAAAAAACCTTAAATTTTCTATGTCTCTTAAAATTTTGATAGAGACATAAAATGGCTTATAGAATTCTAATTATAGCAATAGACTTCAAAAAATGTCTCAATGTCAGAGATTAGTGAATCAAAGGCACATTTTTTAAATCAATTCTTCCTTCTGAATATTAACAGTATTTATCATTCTTACTGCCCTCTGGAAACACCGGCTAAGGCCCTTGTCCACACTGGATGAGGAGGGTCTCCCTGTGGCCATGAGGCTGATGAAATGAGGGGTCCCAAGGGGTGAAGACGCACCTATAGGGCACGAGTCCCAACTGGGATGGGCACTGTGGGCATGCCTCAGTAACAGATGTCACACCTTCCCAACTCTCCACTGCTCACCATCACCATCACCACCATCACCACAATCACCACCACCATCACCACCATCACCACCATCATCACCACCACCATCACCACCATCACCATCACCACCACCACCACCACCACCATCATCACCACCACCATCACCACAATCACCACCATCACCACCATCATCACCACCACCATCACCACCATCACCATCACCACCATCATCACCACCACCATCACCACCATCACCACCACCACCATCATCACCACCACCATCACCACCACCACCATCACCACCATCACCACCACCACCATCATCACTACCACCATCACCACCATCACCACCACCACCATCACCACCACCATCACCACCACCATCATCACCATCACCACCATCATCACCACCATCACCACAATCACCACCACCATCACCACTATCACCACCATCATCACCACCACCATCACCACCATCACCATCACCACCATCATCACCACCACCATCACCACCATCACCATCACCACCATCATCACCACCACCATCACCACCACCATCACCACCATCACCATCACCACCATCATCACCATCACCATCATCACCACCATCACCACCATCATCACTATCATCTCAAAATATTCTCTACCTTCTTCAAAGTACCACAAAATAAATGGAGTTAAAATTCAATGACTTTTATGAGCATCACAGCAACTTTTTAAAATAATTAGATGTTCTAAATGTTCCCACAGTTGAGAATCCCCCTCCTCTCTGAGCCCTACATAGGAACAATAAAATACTTTGGAATATACCAAGCTGATCCACCTTGGATCTGACCAAAAATCTGCCTGTCTTGGTCTCCATCCCACCTCGACACCTTAGCCCTGCCATAGTGCCAACGAGGGTTCCCCATTTTCTGGGCACCTTTATACTTGACTGTTAATGCTGTCAGCTACAGGTGTCACACACTTCATGGGATGCGTATGGTTGTGTTTACTCAAAGAAAGGTGAGGCACGTGTCTCTCAAGTCTATTTAACACAGGTAGGCATAAAACACACTAAAAGTCCCAGAGTTGATTTGCATGGGCCTTGAGAATGCTGTTGACCTGAAGGAGATGGAAGGGACAACAGCCTCATGTCCCTACCCCGTGACACATGTGCCTGCCTCTTCCACACCCTGGACCCTTCTTCAGCTTTCTCTGACGCACCACAGGGCCATGGGGAGATGGTGTGTCGTCATAGCCAAAGCCAGCCAGGGCCACCAAAACTGTCAGGGAGTGCTCCCTAAAGGGAATAGGAAGTGTTTTTTAAAGGTAGAAGAAGTTAATAACTGTTGTTGCTTTTTTAAGTTCAAGGCCAAACTGTCCTTTGAATGGTCAACAAAACGTTAAGAAGCCTGTTTTTAAAGGGATGGTGTCAGCCTCTGTGTCAGCTCCTGCTCACACTCGGCTTCTCACGGCTTCTCACCATGTTATAGAAAAAGTGCGCCGACAACTGCAAAGCCGGTGCCTTTGCCGCCACACCCCCATAACCACACGTCATCCACTAGCTCACGCAGATTTCTACTGTCCAGTCAGTGAAGAGGAGACAGCGCACAGGTGACGCCACCTGCATCAGACATGGCCTCTGGTTGGCCTCCTACAACGCAGACACAGGACCGCATACAGAACTGTCCCCATCCTGATCCCTGACACACAAGGTGACCCAGAGATGGCTTGGTGGCCAGGTGCTATGCTCCCTGACAGCAGAGCACCTTAAGTGTCCAGGTGCGACTGACCTGTGGCATGGTGGGGAGTAGATCAGCTCCAAACGTTCACCAGAGAGGCCACTAAGCAAAGCTCTGGGTGACATGGACAGACCACGTGCCTTGAAGACTCTCCCAAAATGCAGCGACAACAACAACAAAATGAAATTGCAGTTTTAAGTATTTGACACTTGATACCATTCCCTCAAAAAAAAAAAAAAAAAAAGGATCAAAACAGAGCTGGGAAAAAAATCAGAAATAACTGTCATTCCATTTACTATGTGCCTTTGGAATCAGGGGAGCAGGATGTCAAGGAGGGAGGAACCGCAGTCGTTTAAGTGTCCCAGGAACCCGGAGCCCTCAGCGGGGCCTGCGTCCACATGTTACTTGAGCGCTCAGGCTGCAAAGCTCCAAGCCTCTCTTAGAAGAAGCAGCTTTCCTCCTCTCGTCCCGGCCCTAGCAAAGCCCTGCTCTGCTCACCGGCCAAATCTATCAGCCCCACCAGCCTCTCTCCCCAAGACCCTTTCAGAGCCCAGTTCCAGCAAAGGGCAGGGAAAGCTCTTTAACAAACCACAAGAAGGCGCTCCAGAGAGATGCCCCAGGGACTTGCCTGAAACCCGAATGTGACACCAGCTCCTGCTACCCGAGGCCCAGGGCCCCAAGAGCTCAGCCCGAATGTGTCACAACAATGTGACACAGCTTTGCATCACCCACTAATGTCTATGTTCCCTGTACATGAAACATGGAGCCAGAATCCAGAAGAGGGCACCGGCAGGGTCTTTGAAGGAAGCCCGCGTGAGAAAGCCCTTTTTAAAAGTGCGTTTTCATCGTCCTCTCTTACAGTGATCTGCTGCCATAGTGGAATGTAAACACCACAGGAATAGACAGAATCGTGAATTAAGGATTTGGACGCCTTGCTTTAGAAGTAATCTTCAAAGAATGCACATCCCAAACATCAGAGTCGCACAACAAGGCTCCGAGCTGCTTGTGACTGCCTGGAAAACGGCACAGGTCACACCTATTATTACCAGTTGGGTCCTGAATTGCTTTTAAAAATCAATAGAAAACATGTTCTTACATCTCGCCTACTTGGCAAGAGGGCAGATTCAGAAAGTGCTTGTCTTTGCCCAGAGAAGAAACCATTTAAAGGCTGTCCCCCCAATATTCCAAGCAGTGGGTAACATAGGAACTAAGTTGCTGGTGATTGGTGATCGCGCTGTCAGACCCTTCCCCAGGAAAAGTGACTGGACGCTGCTGACCCTGGCCTCCACCTCTACCCCAAGATGGCACAGGGCAGCCAGTGCCATCCTCCAGGGCACCCAGCAGCTCCTTCTCTCTCTGTTCCTTGACCAAATCTCAGTCATCACAGCCATGAAATGAACAGCACAGTGAGAAAGGGATGTTCTGTGGGCAGGGGTGGGGGGTTCCCACTGGCTGCCGCCCTGCCACGAGCACAGGCTTGGTAAGTGACCTTGTGCTCTGAGCTCCAGGCACCTTGTTTGGAAAATGAGACCACGCCCCGACCTCCCAGGACTTCCGAAGACCTGGCGAGAAAGTACCGCGAGGTTTCCCTTAGGCGTGCCCCAGCGAAGTGGACAGCGGCCTTGCCCCCCCGCCCCCCGCGCCCCCTCGTTTCCCATGTCCAGCAGCATTAGTACGTGTAGATGTGCTGCAACATTCATTTCCAACTGTCTGGAAGCTCAGTGCTCTGCCCTGAGTCAGTGTTTTCTGAGGAGCGGAAGGGAGAAGGGCACTTCATCCACACAGCCAGCTTCTCCAGGGAAACTCGGGCAGGGCCTCCCCAACGCAACTGCGAGCCCACAAAACCAGCCGGTGTGCTTCGGTCCCTCTGACACCCAGGGCACTTTTAAGACCAAGTGTGTGTGCACATGTTAATTACGCACAGCAAAGACCACGGGGCGAGACCCACCCTGGGCAGGAAACTGAGCGCTTTTATTTGGCACGAAATGGTGATTCGTTCTTCCTGCTCAATGTCACCAAACTTCTGGGGAGGGGTGCAAAAAAGGCAAAAGAACTATAGACATCCATCTGCTCAAGGGTTGTCCATGCTAAGGATGAATCTAACAGAAAGAAGGTGGCCTCGGCAGCAGTGCTGGCCAAAGTCGCAGGTCACAGCCTCTGCAGAAGCACTCGCAGCGCCCAGCCCACGTGCTCCGTTAGGCGTGATGAAGGGCGCTCCTACCTCACGTGGAATGAGGAGTTTATGAGAGGAAACCTGAAGAGTGTGTGTCGATCACCTCTGCTCACTGGCACTGCACCTTTCTGAAAGAGCTCCCCAACCTCACCCACAGAAGCCTGAACACTTATTAGCCACCCAAGCTTAGACGGATGTGTGTTTTTGTTTTCTTCTGTTTGAAGCTACACATTCATAAAATCATGGATGAGGCTGTCGATAAAGGGTGGTAAGTCCCTCGTCATCTTCTGCCATTTTCTGTTGGGTTGGATTCAAACACCAGGCCTCAGCAACCATGCGGCTCCTGCATGAACACAGCCAGTCGGTTCTGCCTGGTCTGGGTGTCTGAGGCGCCAGCAAAAAGTCACAGTGGCCTGGGGTCAAATAAAGGGTGTGTGGGACTCCTACTGCCCCGAGTGGAGCTTTCTGATGTTGTCACCTGCCCGGCAAAATGAGAGGTCCTCAGGAGAAGCATCTAGAGTTACCCCTGTGGTTTCTGGCCAGGAATACTCTGATTGTACAAAATGTCACCAAATTAGGACAAACCGGAGAAAACCAAGTAGGCAATAAATACGTTTTGCTAATGTATAACTGCTTCGCCAGGTTTTCAGAAACGGTCACAGCAGAACTATAGAGGGCCACCTGGACCAGCCCGAGGTCCACGGACAAACGTACCATCTCTAAAACTGGATCCTCAGGGCGGGGCCCAGGAATCAGAATGGTAACAAGCCCCCCAAACCATTCTTTTGTCTGCCGAAGTTCGAGAGCGATTGGTCAGGCACATCTTCCTCATTTTACAGATTTAAAACAAACAAACAAAAAACACCCAGACTCGGCTGGAGTAGTAAGTCACCCAAGTGACAAACCAAGCAGAGGTCAGGGCTCAGGTCTGTCTCTCCACCCTGCACTTGGTCTGAACTGGACACTGCCAGCCACGGGGCCACACGGTGGGTACCCAGGAGTGCTTATTTCATTTGCATTCATGCAATCAAATAGCTGAAACACAGCAGTTAAAACAGGAAGCTGGAGACGGGGAGACCCTTGGGAGAAAGGCTGGGAGGCAGACATGACCACGCCACTGCCAAAATCCCGATGGAGAGCTGGCACAGCCAAGTTCCCCAGCCCTCTGTTGGGAGGTGGAATTCCCTCCTTAATTAGAGGCAAAAATTCCCCAAGAAGCAACCAAAGGATTTCCCACTTTACCTGATCAAGGAGCACATTCATGACGACAACGTCACTCCCCAAAAGTTTTGGCTTTGCGTTTCAAGCTACCCACCCCGGTACTTTTACAGTCTTTGTTTTTTTGTTTGTTTGTTAATAATTAGCAGACTTTTTTACTCATTGAATTGCAAAGGTAAAAAAAAAAACAACTAGATAGCAAATAGTTTTTAGCCCAAGAGGTCTATAAATCACAAATAATTCACTGGGAAATTATTTAAATCTTTTCAAAGGACCTATTTCCTAGTTCTCTTCTGACGTTTACTTTAATTACTTTCCTCTCCCATCTGGAACCCCTGGAAGGTACCGGACACCCTGTGCGTGCGGTGGCAACAGTGCAAGGCTGGGAGGGTGCAGGCGTGCTAAGGGAAGAAGCTGTCCTGAGAAACGGTAACCATGTTTCTATTTCGCTCACAGAGGAAACAAGTAACGGACGGTGGAGAAACGTTACGCAGCGGGAGGATTCTATGGAGCACACAGGTGACATCATCATTCCCAGATTCAGCCCATCTTTTCTTTTTCTGTGGAATTCTTGGTTGTTGACTTGTCAGGAGAAGGAAGGCGAGCATCTCCAAGGCTTCCAGAAAACAGACTGCCCGGCATGTTAAAGCGTCCCAAGATGGCAGTCACTTGGGCAACAAGATGTGACATAGGTTGAAAGTCCCCTCTCCCCTCTGCAATCATCCTCTGTGATTCGAGTGTCTTGTTGAAGCCAGTGGGGTTACTCCACCTCACTCATCAGTCAGATGAGCGCCTCACCAATCAGGGAGTCAAGACGGCATCTCCTCCAGGCTCCACAACTGCTCTGCCCGGGGACCCCCATCAAGAGCTGCCTCAGCGACTAACGAACAACTTGGTCTGTGTTAATCAGGGCCCCACACAGCTGGCTCTCAGCAGTGACAAAGAACAGACGAGGACTCTCCGTGCCCAACGTACTGATGTCAAGGGCGAGCCCATGGTGCAGACGGCACGGCTGACGTGGGACAAGGTGCACGGGCAGGGACGGCCCAAGAGCCCTCCGTGGCCAGAACAAGAGCCAGAAGAAACACCCTTGACTGAGCAGTGCCCCACCGGGGAGAAAACCTTTGCAATAACACTAATACATTTTCTATAGACAACTGCCCTTCTGAATTTCTATCATATCAACCTCTTAGGACTGAGGACCAAGCCAGAGCTGCACTACCATCTCTAACAAGGGACAACGGACGCGTCACGGGATAGCGTGTTACATGATGCAACATTGTCTCAAAGGGTCAAGGGCAAACTCCCAAATCTGTACTTTTCCTTAGAAAAGTAGTATCCTTTCAAAAAATATTGACTCATTGGCTGCCATCGCAAGTCACTGTTCTAGGTACCGGAAGTTGTGTCATCCAGAAGACGCAAGGGTCTGGCCCTGGGGTCTAGTTCCAGTGGAGGGAGGCAGCCGGGAATGCTAACAATTGATGGAACCTATAAAGGTAAATCCTGGGAAGAAGATACACCAGGATGATGAGCTAGGACGTAACAGGGTGACTAGAGGGAGGCAGGACAGGAGGAGTGTCTCTAAAGAGGGGGCATGTGGATGAGACATGAGGGTGAGCAGAAGAGGCCAGGTGAAGGGTTCCAGGCAGAAGAAACAGCGATGCCAAAGGCTTCGAGTGTGACCAACTCTAGCACGTCCAAGGACCTGAGACGAGGCCAGTGGGACCAGCGCCTGGTGGAAGAGAGAGGGGCAGATGGGAGGTGAGGGAGAGCACGGTCGACATGATTGGCCCACGATGGCCCATCCATCAACCTGAGCTTATAAAACCCTCCTCCAGTGGATCTGCGCCTCCTCACCAGCTCAGTGGCCTCAATTCCAGCTTCAACCTGTGCTAAATCTATCTCATGTGGTCGACTGGCATTTTCCGAAAGGAAAGAAACAGCTGTCTCTTCAAAAAAACAAAAACCTCTGGGCACCCCCAAGGCCGGATGGCACTGCCCTCTTTGCAACTGCTCAGGTTGGGTCATATCTCTGCCTCCTTTCCAGGCCAGGTGCTGATCAAGGTGTTAATTAGCCAGATCACCCCTAGAGGGAGAAGCATCCAGAGGACCGAAAAGCTTCAGGGGCAGTGAGCAGGGGAGCTGCTTATCCAAACAGAGGAAAGGTGAGGCAGTAGCAGGCAGGCATCTGAGTTTGGAAATTCTTTTGTAATTATGGCTTTAGTCAAGAAAATGCACATGAGTTCAGGATGATAAATATTAGCATGCTTCTCCAAGTTCAAGTGAGTTGTCGATAAGACAATTAAAGCAGCATCAATAATATGCACTGCATGTTTTTATCTGCTGTTCTAAATCCCAGGCTTTTGTGATCTCTGGAAAACAAAGGAGGACGGACGGTGGTGATACAAATACCTTTTGCACAAGTCAGAGATGCAGTTTGGCACTAATGGAACAGCACTGTACCTGGGGGGTCCGGCTCGGAGTGTGCTAAGCTCTGTGTGAAGAATGTGGGGCACTCAAGAAGGGGCGAGGCAGAAAGCACGGCGGCAAAGGAAAATTAGCAGTCGTGGTCTGAGGCGGATCAATCGCTCCCATCACGTGGGCCCAGTCAATAGGAGCCTGAATAAGTGACAATCAGTCCTCAGAAATCAGAACCTCTAGAAGATTCTTCTAACTGAAGAGCAAGATAAGTGAAACTTTGGGTGAAATTAATGATCATGAGTGAACGTGGCCTTTAAGAGTGAGTGTGTGTGTGTGAGTGTGAAAAACGACGGGATAACGATCTCCAGACACACACCCATACACACATACAAATTCATTGACATGAAAAACCCTGTAACATTGTGCTGAACTAGAATTTGGAGTGGACCGTCTCTTGAATACAAATTGCACATGGCAAAACTTTTGCATTGTTCCCTAAGACAAAACCTACACAATGCAATCTCTATACATCTGCAGAATCAAAAATCATTTTGCTCCAAAAATAACTTGCAAAGCATTATATGCACTGGGACGAGGGGAGACATTAAAACTACTATTTGTTGGCACTTTGTGATTTAGGATTGAAGACAGAAGTTTTCTCCAAATTAATGAGCCAGACATAATAGAACCCTGTCAAAATATTGATTTTATTTTATCCTACCTATTGTTGGCACTCTTCTCTTAGTTGGAGAAAAGTATAATGTTTTCATTAGAGTTATCATTTGTTATTATTACATTATTTGCTACTTAGAATAGAAAAGGAATCTTGTGTCACTCTTCAAGATTAATCTAGAACAATCCTATGGAAAGTCATGACAGAGACTGAAATAAAATGCTAATGCTTCTTGGACAATTTTTACTATAGACTAAAATATTTCTTAAGAGGAAAAGAACTGTTGGTTCAAATTTCATAAGATACATATACATTTAGATCTACGTTTATATACTTGGGTAAAATATTATTCCAACTAAAGCTTAGAAATTCCAATCATTATCTCCATGCTGACACAGATTACTTGGTAATAATCAAATTGATCTGCGGACAATAACCAACATATATTCACAGAGCTGAACAGAAAAAATAGGGGGGATACTGTATACCAAGGTCAATTCCTTTATTCTAAAGAATTATTTTTTCTAGTGCCCTTAAACACTTTTCCTCTTAATTCATCATAGGTTTTTGCTAAGAAAGGGGAAATGTTTAAGCAACTTTTCGGAAAATGTAATAAAAGTCATGCATTTGTTTCCATAATTTTTCTACTGAGTCATTTACATTTTAATATTTTACACAGAAGTTACCATGATGTGAAATACGATATGTATGCAGGAGCATTTGGAATGTTTACAGCTATTTAATGAAATTTACTTAACCATTTAAAACCAAATGATGAGGAAAAAAGTTCAGTATCCTGAGAGCCAGGACATACTTCATTTTCCACTAAAAACTTAAATTTGATGTAAAAGTTACCATTATGATCGTGTAAGGAATGAATCAAAAGGTCCAGGCATGAGACGGAAGCGTGAGCTTGCAAAGCTCCACAGCAAAGGTCGTCCTATTTGGACCCACGGGTGACATAAACGAGTGTCTGGCCACCTGCCTGACACAGGCACACTCAGTGACAATAGCACAGGCGGGAGGATGGGAGGAAACATGTAACATGAGGCAGGAGAGGAGCTTGGAGAAGCTAAAACAAAACCCAGGATTTACTCTCTCCCCTGACACTACATGAGGTCTGAACAAGTGGAACCAAATTAGGCACCAGAGAGCTGTGTAGCCAGGGGACACCCCTAGAGTTGGGGTGGGGGACAGTGGCAGAGTGGAGCCAGGCATTACAGAGCCACTCGTGAATTTCAACGGAAACGAGAATTAACCGAGCTTTCTCACTCTCTGCCTTTGCAACTCACTTTGTTTTCTAACTTCTCTGTGTGCCCAGCACAACACACGTGCAGTGGATGTTTGCAGAATGAATGAATGATTTGTATGGGAAGAGGAATGGATGGAGAGGCGGAAGGAAGAGAAGGCCATGGCAGCCAGGGGACCCTGTCCCGCAGGAAACAGCTCGCAGCCGGCTGTGCTCACAGCAAAGTGAGGCAGCAGTCCCCACCAGCAGACACCTCTTCCCCATACAAAGGACGAAGACCGCGCTTTTCCTTGGGGACCCATGTACCCCCAGCTCGAGCCGCCCTAGCCCTCCTTCTTCTCCTCATATCATGAGGATCTTGCCAACCTCAGGGCCTCCGCACATGCTGTTCCCTCTGCCTGGAAGTCTTTCCTACCCTCTGCTTGCCTGGCCCTTGGTCCTCGGAGAACACCACTGACCACCTAGTGAGGAGGGAGTTCCCCACAGCCCTCTGTTCTCCTTCAGTCTTCATGGTCACAGCTGACGTGATAAATACTGTGTCTCTCTCGTGTGACTGTGCCTACAGCTGCGAGAACCATGGGTGTCAGTCCCCCGCTGTGTCTAGCGCAGTGAGTATCTGCAGGAGGGACAAGTCTGAGAGTGAGCTGCAGAGCACGGTGGCACTGCTGAGACAGATGTGAAGGCAGGAGTGTGACAGGACAGCAGCTCCCACTGCACACACCAGCCACCTCAGGAAGAGACAGCAAACGAGGCCAAGTCTGTCTGGACCCGTTCATCTCCAGAGAAGGTCCAGGCCAGATGTGACGAGCCCCAGTGCAAAGGACATGTGCAGCCCCAGGTCACAGGCACAGGTCCCATTCAGAGAGAGCCCAGCACTACCCTCTACCAGCTGCATGACCTTGGGCAAGTCACACCACACGGGTCAGCCCCCTTCTCTCCATCAAAAAGCAGAGAGTGTCCTAAGGATTAAGTTAAATGATCTCTTGCATCTCAGAGCCCAAGGCCGCTGTGTAACACGCACGCACTCAATAAATAAATGCCGGAGGGTTATTCACAGGACCTGACCTTCCTTTCGAATTTCCCCCAAGAAGCTGGGACCTTGTCTCTTAAAATGACATCTCTAGGACATCCTACTTTCAAAGAATGGCTGGCACTTTCTTTCTGTGATAGATTTGGAGTCCCCTGCAGGGAGGGAAGCGAACCCAGAACCCCATCCTACAGGTGATGGGGAGGTACAGGCCTGAGGTCCAGCCCCCCCCCCCCATAGGGGCCTCATCTGAAAGCGTGTCCGCAGGATCAGTGTGTTCATTTTATTCTTCATGCTCACGCACTGGGCTCCCGGGGAGTGCGGGCCAGTATGCAAATTAGATGCGACTCTGATACAGACAGGTGTGTGTTTAATCTGGAACCTGGAACCTACGGGATTGTCACTGCTGTCACGTGCACTTGGTTCTTAATACAACAGACCCAAAGTGACCCTGCCCTTCTTCACAGTACCAACCCTGCCTAGGACACAGGAGGACTTAATACATATCTTTTAAAAGATTGAATGAATGAATGAATGAATGAATGAATGAATGACAGTGCCTCCTTGGGGTCTTTGACTCTGATCCAGAGAAAGGAAGAAGAGCAAGGCCCATCTCACTCTCATCTAGATTCCAACAGCCAGTAGGCTCTGTGTGTGCGCGCGCATCCTGGAAACCTGGTGCTAACATTTGAATGATTGGAGTGAGAATGTTTGTTTAGAGGAGACGTAAACCTCACCGCCACCTTGTACCCCTCCGTGAACTCAGCTGACCCTTTAAAATGCATCATCTGAAACATATAGGAAATCAATCCACGGATACTCACTGATCCCCAGGTGAGTAACTCCCAAGACGGGCCAGGGGAACAAAGGAGGACTGGGGCCTCACCACCAGGCTTTGCCAATGACCAATGCCCACTACTTTCGGTGGGGTTTTCATTTCTAAAATATTTAACAAAGTGTCTAAAACATGTAAAACTCATAGCTGGCCATTTGTTGAATTGCTGGTCTCTGGACTCATTAATTAATCATTTTTCTCTTTTAATCCTGATGACTCAATTATGTCGGAAGAATTATTCCAATTCTACTGACGAGAAAACTGAGGTTGGAAGCAGAAATGCCCTCTCACAATCAGCTGGTAACTGGCGGAGCTGGTCCCGTCTGAATGGCCCGAGTACGTTATCTCTGTGTCACACGGCTTAACAACAAAACAGAAAAAAAAAGGCTTCTAGCTCTTCCTCATTTACAAACTTGATGTTTCCAGCTCAATGAAATCAGCATCTTAATCATGGAATGAGGGAGGGAACATCCCTAAAAATTAAATTATGCAAAAAACTAACTTATAGATATTGATAAATCAAGCAATGCATGTACGATGTAACCCTTGCAAAAAAAAATCTAATTAGCAAATAAAATGCACACAAAGAATTCCCCCTTCAGTCTCCTCCTCCTGGCGTATGACAGTCAGTGGAAAGTGTACAGCTCCCTGGTGTGGATCTAAGGGTTAACAGGAGCTGAGGGCAGAGATTAGTCAGGGGACAGCCCCTTGGCTCCCCCATCCAGCAACCACTCAGTTCGCTGGCCTTTCAGAAGCAGACGGACAAGCACAAACGTCTAAACGCTGAAACACACATGATCATAATAGAATTTTGCATTGGATCCTGCTCAGCCCTCTAATTCCCAGAGAAGGCAGTGCTCCCGTCCCCAGCCTCCCCAGGCCACCTGGCCCCTTCACAATGACCTCCATAGGAGGCGACCTCTAGCAGAAGTGAGTCAAAGAGACATTCCAACTCAAAAGTCTGTCCTGAGGAATGAAACAGCTGGAAACTGCTCATTCTTTAGATCAATGAACAAATTATTTTATTGAAGGTGGTATTTGGAGATCACACACAAAAATTACGAGATTTTTATCTGAGCAATGTCATCATGTAAAGGGAGAAAGTTTTCTGGGCAGTAGACCCCCGCGGCCCCCTAGACGCACACATAAGCCTGGCACTTTTCCCCTGAGCAGCCAGGCTCCTGATCCAGGCAGAGCGAGCAGGCTCCTGTCAACCCGAGACATGAGGGGAAACGCAGGCTCAAGTTGCTGCATCCGTGAGATAAAAGGGCAGAGTGTCAAAAGGCAGCCAGCTCTTTGGGGAGGGTTTTGAGAACGGCACAAGCTCTATTATCTGCACTGTATTACTTGACCTCAGCAGACAACCATCATGAAGGAATAAACATGCCCACAGGCACGGCACACACATCCCCCCAAAAGCCAGGCCTCATCGTCGCTCATTACATCACAGAAGCAGTGTCATGGGAAATGCCAATCAGATGACCAGATCATGGCTGAGCCCATCAGTTGTCACGCACTTAGAAAGCTACTGTGTCTTCCTTGGGGTGGCAGCTGTTATGAAAGGGGAAATCGCTACCTTACAGCTTTAATCAGTACATTTGTAGGTGACGCAAACGTTTGTGTCATCTTGTCTGTTTTCTTCTGCCTCCAAAATATGCTAGATGAGAATTTTTAAATGAAACTAAAATACTGATGCACCCCCACCAAACATTAACAAAAGCTTTTTCAATATACTTTCAGAGTGCGTAAGTGAAGGGTAAAACAGGTGAAAAGAGAGAAATGCGGGGCGGGGGGGCGGAGGAACTGAACAAAACAAAACAAAAAACATACAGAAAATAGATATTAAGTTGTCAAATTCATGATCTCAGAAAAGAACTGCAGACAGCGCCTGACTTTTTGCTTAAGAAGCGGTGCATTCTGAGTCCATGAGAGTCCAGGCAGGGCTGGGGCTCCTCAGGCTCAGAGTGACAGGTGCAGAGAGGCTCTGCAGACCAGCACAGGGGCAGGCCTCCGCCATCGGACCAGCGCGGGGGCAGGCCTCCGCCATCGGACCAGCGCAGGGGCAGGCCTCCGCCATCCCCTCCACCACCAGGAGGTCCAGCTTGGCACAGTAAATCCTGCCCTGGGGCCCTGTGGCCGCCTGCTCCCTCTCTACAGTCTCACACCACACTTTCCCACCTTTAAACTCTTCTTGGGCTACTGGCACGGCATTGCCACCCATCAGTGCCAACCCTCTTTGTGTGTGGGTTGGGGGGGAACACTTGTGAATAAAGTTTCTCAGATGTTGCACTGAGTTTAATGAGCAGGCCCAGCCATGTTTCATCAGTGACATGCTCTCTGCTCCGTGCAGATTCCAGGCTGCTGAAATAGCCACTTGGCATCAATAGATTAAAACCCCCAACCAAACTGGGAGCCCTGGCCGCAAAAGCAAAATAATTAAAGCACTTCAGCTGTAATTTCAGTAAGATTTCTCAGCCCTTTCAACAGGCTTCATAGAAGTGACAGCCTTTCTGTAGTAATCTGGAAGACTTTGCCTGACTTGACTTGAACAGATTTGAATCGAGAATTAGAATTTTCAGAATTTTTTACATGCGTGTGCCACTTGTTTCTCCAGCCAATAAAGAATTCATGTTTCTAGATATTTTAAAAGATAAAATTAAATAATCAAGCTATTCATATTAAATTTCATGTGTAATATCTATGTGGTCTGAGATCTGTTTGCTTCTCTATAATTGATACAATTTAGCTGATACAGTTTCCAAATATTTTCTCCCTCTTGGAAACAAATTTACAACGATGCATATGTTCTCCAAGTAGCAAGTTCCCGTTTACATTTTTAACTTTCGCATTAAAGGCAAATTAATGGGACTGGGAAGGATGGTTTCTGTCACAGTCCTTCCTGTCTGAGTGCTGCACGAGGAGGCGGGCGCACAAGAGGTGAGCAGTGTGGGCCGATTTTAATCCCACTGGGCACGCGGAGCTGTGTGGCTGCAACAAGTTTCCACAGCCCTCAGGCTGCCCACTGGTGCAGGTGCGCTGAGGGGTGGCCTTCACTGGGTTGTGAAAGGAGTAAATAAACGAGGCATCCAGGGTGCAGAACACGGGGCCTGCCAGGAGCCCAGCACCGGACGGCGGCCGCTGCAGGAGGGTATGTGCTGGCCACCTCCGCACACCTACAGAGGTGCCCGGAAACCAGGGGCACAGTCGTTCACTGAATTACTGCCAAGCCCTCCGGTCTAGGCCTCCATGAACCAAAATCGCACCCAAGTAATGGAAATGACCCGGGAACCTCAGCGTGCAAGTGAGAACATGAGTATCATGACGGCTGAATGGGTGTTGCCGTGATTAGTGTCAATTCTGGGGATGCGATCGGTTGGCTTTTACGACGTAAATAGAGCTCCTTTATCCTGTGCGCGTGCACATGTGATTTGGTAAAAACAACAAAAGGCTAAAACATCGTGAAGGGGGCTCATGGTCCCAAACGGATGGACAGAGTGATAGCGACGTGTGCGATGCAGCCATGGGAGCTGGCAGACTGGCATGGGGCTGCAGAACCAGCAGGGAGAGGCAGAGGCAGGAGAGGAGCCCGCCTCGGTCACCAGAGACCCAGCTAAACGGGGCTCAGGCAATCAAAGCTGTTATGCCTTTATTGAAACCTTCACGTCCATGTCAGCCCAAGCTTACGGGGATCATTTTTCCTGCGTCAAAACGGCACTTCACTATCTCACTGTAAAGCCACAGAGTTAGAACAGGTAGGTGCAGAAAAGGGGAAGCCTACACACTGATTTTCCTTCCTGCATCTCTTCATTCGTTTCAGGCGTCTATCTGTGTCACCTTCCTGCGGCCACCCACCTGGAGGTCCTTGCTTTGGTGCCCTGGATCTTGTCTACCTGCCCATGAAGCCCCCAAGCCTGGCATCAGGAGGCTATGGATGAGCTCCCTGCGTCGGTGAAAAACATCACAGGTGACTTGTGGGGAGTGTGCCCCCAGGACGGACAGCTGGATGCAGGTCAGAAGGGGTGCTGCACAGCAGAACACAGGGTGAGCATGCCAACTCTAGAGGCAGACTGGACAGGTTCCAATCCTGGACACACCACCCACCCACCCCTCTCAGTGCCTGGGGTTCCCTTCTGGAAGCTTGGGACAAATACAGCACCTGCCCTCATAAAGAGGGTGCAAGGATTAAATGAGTAAAGCGCTTAGAACCCACATCTACCACAAATATGCCCCAAACTAACCACCATCGTCACCCTGCCAGCAGACGCCAGCTTGCCTCAGCTCAGAGCCTCAGAGCTGTGGCTTTCCACTTCTTGGTTTACATATCCTGGTGGGGGGGACCCACGACACAGCTGTCACCCACAGGGTCATTTTCACAGTGTAACGGATAGAAAAAGTCAGCGCTGAGCCCCACCCCCTGCTCTTCCACTGTGGGAGTTCTCCCTCCTCTCAGACCCCACCCGTCTGCCCCCATTCGGGGCAGGGCCCAACCTCCAAGGATCTCAGGGCATCGTGACACATCTGTCTCCCCACAGACCCATGCATTCCCTGAGGGTTGGCCTCCCTGTGCCCCTTGAGACACCCAGGACAAGGCCTGGCACATGGAAACTGTGGGGAGCCTGGTGTTCCCTAGGGAACATATGGAAACGTGGGGAGACATGTTTGATTGCCACAACTGGGGAATGCTGCTCGCATCTAGAGAGTAGAGGTCAGGGGACTGCTACATACCCTCCAACGCATAGGACAGCCTGTATGACAAGTGGCTCAAGTCCACAGTGTCACTGCTGACAAACCTGGTCTAGAGAAATGATGCTCAGGTTAGCCCAACCAGAAGCCTCATCCTGCATCTCGTGTCTCCGGGCACATACGACTGACCTCCAGCGGGCTCAGAGGCTCTGAAAAGCCAAGTGTTCACTGCCCTTTGTATCAGCAAAGACCCCAGTATAAGAGAAAGACCAACGATCTACAATCATTTTTTAAAAGTAAAAGTGGGGGCACAGACCCTCAAACAGCCAACGGAGCCAGCCGAAACCAGCCCTGATTGCCACACAAGGAAGCCCCATGCCAGACAGTCAACAGAAGCTTGGGGATGGCATAAACTGGACAGGGGGGCCCCGCTCCCACCCTCAGGCACTGCTGGGCTCAGGCCAGGTGGCTTGCTGGGGGGCCCACTTCCTTGAGGCGGCTTCCAGCCATGTCTGCCTTCATTTGGGAAGAAAGGTGATTGAGAAAGGTGGCTTCCAGTCCCCGGGGGCCCTTTCTGAGCACTGTGTTCCCTCCCACCGCCACACACACTTACAAACTTACTAATCGACCCTGGGCAGTGCAACTGTGGGGGAAAGGAAAGCATCTCAGAACAGGTGCCTCTCTCAGGTAACACCCTCCCAGCACACGCTCCTACAGCCAGAAGCACCCCAAGCGAGGCCCCAGTGGGCCACTCCCTGGCTTAGCTCCATCTGACTGCACACAGGACTCCCGGGCTCAGCTCGGCTGCTCATCCCGCGAAGGGCACTCGGTGCCAGCAAAATAGCCCAGACCTGGGCAACAGGCTTCTCCTTGACAGAGGCCTCTCCACCAACAACTCCCAGCCAGGTACCACACGGCCAGGTAAGACATACAGTGCGACCCCTGGCCCTGGGACTGCTTCTTCGCCGGTCTGTCCGCAGCCCTGCCAGGGCGTGTCCTGGAGGGAGCACGCAGAGAAAGCCCCTGTTAGCAGTGAGCTTGTGCCTGGCTTCTAGACTCCACAAGGCAGCCTGCACAGCCTGGGAGATGGCGTCAGGTCTCACCTGGAGACACGATGAAACAGGCCTGAGCACTCAGCTGCTCTGGGTCCTGACCGAGAGGTCGGGGACTTGTGTCCTCAGCAGGGACAAAAGGTGACCTGCACAAAGCTCACTTTTGCTTTTAAACTTGCATCAAGTCTCACTTTAAATAATGCTGAGAACAAAATGCAAGCTGATATTTCAGCTTACTTAAAAGGCTTATTAAAAACACTAAATCCAAAGATGTTAAAAAGCTATAATTGTCCTTATTCAAACTGGAAAAATAAATCTATTTGCTTTCTGCTTTTATGAACCTCTTCTAAAAAAAAAAAAAAAAGTTCATCTATATTCTCACGAGCACCACTGCTGTCATTTCCTCCCTCCCTTCCAGGCACTTTAAAACACCTGTGCCATTCATAGCCACCTTCTGAGCAAGAGGAACTACATTTAGGGAAGGCTGATATCCTTATGCCACAGATACGCTTGTCTTGCTCAAAAAGAAAGACGCAGTTCAGAGTTCATTTGAATGAGCTCGTGCATTTTATAGTCTGAGCTTCGGGAACTACCTCTGGTTATCTAAGGCAGCACAGACGACCTAGGCGGTCAGCTTGCTGAGGCTCAGCCCTCAGTCGGCAATGATTCCACATCTCACTGCTGCCTCCAGCACCCAACGGGCAACCGCGCTTAGTAGGGCTGCAAGTGCTGGCCACCTCCCTGCCCTCTCCCTTATGGGGTCATTGGCGTCCGGCTGGGACCACAGCAGTGTGAATGTCCCTTCCTACCGGCCCAAAATCTTCTGTGAAGACAGCCCCAGCCAGCAGTTAACTTGCTGAGTTGTGAGATCTCAGCCTGTCAGAAGTGAAGCACCCCCAGCACAGGACAAGATGGGTTTTCAGAGCAGTGGTCCAAGAGAAAAAAGCGCTTTCTCCAGGTTTTCCATAATTACCACTTATGTCTCCAGGAACTACTTCCCCGAACCCAGTTTAGGGTGAAAGCATTTTAGAGACTTTCTCTGCAAATGACATATGAGGTACTAACCTTTTTTCATATGCCCAGATGTTAAGTTCATTTTCATCACATTTATGCAAATTTCATTTGAACAGTAAATCAAAAGAAGTCTTAAATCATTGTACACTATTTAAAAACCCACACTAAATCCGGTTTACTTGCAGCGATATTAACATAAAGTCACAGTTAAGGGACTGAAGGTAGCAAGCAGCTGTCACAAGCCCTTCTTCCATGCAATGGTCCCAGAGAGACCCAGGGGCCCAGCTATGTGTCAGATCCAAATGCCTCTGCCCGGTCACAACTGCATTCAAGTTGTATCAGATTAAGTGTGTTCTGGAAATCCAGGCCTTCTAACAGTTTTCCAAACTTTGGGCAAACAGGGGTCCTTCAGTCCAGGAGACTGTCATCCATGTCAGTGTCTGAACAGAGGCCCTACAAAGTTCACAGGCAGGGGCCCAGTAGTGGGGCTTCCTGCAGCTCTCTCCTCCTCTGGAGGGGAGTGAATTCCTGGGGCCCCACCGGCCAGCACTCATCCAAGCCTGGCAGCCGGTGCTATCCTCACCAAGCAGATCAGCCCGCAGTTAATGGTGGAATCAGGAGACAGTTGCACTCCCTATCAGAATGACATCATAACTAAAGCAGCCTGCAGCCAGAAGCCCGAGGCTCTCCCAAAGCAGAGGCCAGAGGGCTGCCTGGGGCGCCTCCCTGTGACTCCCCAGGCCCCAAACTCAGTCCCCTGCCCCTACCAGGAGAGACAGTGGGCAGAGCCTCTAGCAAGTTCCCAGGGAACAGGAACCAGGGTGGCAGTTTTCTCCCACGCAACTGAGTTTTCTCCCAGGTTCTGAACACTGCAAATAATAATAATAATAATAATAATAATAATAATATACTATGTGTTTTTAATAAAATTTGAGGTACTATAAAACCACTTTCCTTATCAAGCACGGGTCAGTATTTTATGAATGCAGCGACATTTTGGCGACACCATTTACGGCATTTCCAGCAGAATTGTCAATCTGTCGGTGACCCTGTCTTAGGCAAAGAAGCTGCCGTCTGGGAGCATCAGACATAAATGATGCCAGGGAAATGGGAGCCGGCTGTGGGAGCTCTCCCTGCTCTTGCTTGGGTTGCTGGTCTTTCTTTTTAAAGCACAGGCGACCACACACACACACACACACACACACACACACACACACACACACACACAGAGCCAGGGACACAAACCTTGAAATAATGGGGGAGGAATTTGGCTACTAGCTGCGCCCATCGCGCGGCGCGACAAGCAGCCCGCCCCGCTCACTCGCTCGCAGCTCTGCCCTCCGTGGCGGCAAGGACTCACTGCCTGCCCCGGACCCGAGGTGCCCAACTCCACGGCGCCCCAAAGATCCCGTCCTGAGTTCCCTACAGGTACGCGCGTGGCCCAAATGCCTCACCTGCCCCGAAAAGTCAGCAGACCAAAAAAAAAAAAAAAAAAAGAAGAAGTTGCGCAAGCTGCCAGCCTGGAGCCTAGGAGCCTGCGGCTGCCACCCTCCCGCCAGCGAGCAGCCCTGGGCCGAGGCCGCCTGGCAGCGCGCGGCTCCCCGCGCCTAGACCGCCAGCTCTGCGCGCGAGGCCAGGGCTGGGCACTTACTTGGTACCCGCTTTTGAGCGTGCAGGTCTTCGCGGCTTTCACTTGGGTTTTCAAACAAGTTTCAGGGAGGAAGAAGGAGGAAAAAAATCCAATTATGCAAATAGGCTCCGGACTGGGAGGCGCGCGCTGATCTGACGCCTCTACTGCACGAGTTCTCGGAGCAGCCCCAGGCCCGGCAGATTTATGGGGGCGCGTCACGGCTACGCCAGGTCCCGCCGCCCGAGCATCGCGAAGTTAATTAAAGCGGTAATGTCCACTTTCCCGGCGACCCTCCGTGCGCGGGTTTACTGTTTCACCGACCACCCTGACCCGGGCTGGGCGGGGGCGCTCTCCCCCAGCCTCTCTTCCTCCCTCTTCCCGCTCCCCCTCTTTTCCCCTCTCTTTCTACCCCCTCCCTGCCTTTTCCTCTCTTTCGTCTCTTTAAGTCGCCTGCCTTCCACTCTGAACAATGAACAAAGATGTGAGTGATGGGAAAAGATCGCCCCCTCCCAACCCCAGCAGTGAGCAAAGCCGGTCTGAAAGTAAGAATCCAGTTGCTATTATCAAACGGGAAAGAAAACAGTGCATTCCCAGCTCCCCACCCCCACCCCACCCCCATACAAACAGGCACACGCGCGTGCGCTCACCCCCCCCCCCAAGTTCACCTAAGCCCTGGCTGGAGACGGGGGCGCCAAGGCCAGGGCTCCAGGGGCCGCCCAACTCGCTGGGGACACGGGAGACCAGGGTGGCAAGCATTCAAGCCCAGTTCGTTTCCCGAGGCCCTCTCCGCCTGCCCTCTTACCCCTGACCCCCTCCCAGCATCTACACCGGCAGGCCAGGCCCGGCGGCCTGAAGCGCTCAGCAAACGCGGCCCCTGTCGGATTCCCGCTAAACTGCACGGCGGCGGCAGCCGGGAGAAGGCGCAGGAGGAGCCCCAGGCCAGCCCGCGCGCTCTCGCCCCTCCCGGCCGACTGCCCCGCGCCCGTGCCCGGCCGGCCGCCCACGCGCACCCCAGCGCCACCACTGGCGCCCCTCGCCTGAACCCCGCAAGCCCCAGGACGCGGCGCAGCCGCCGTATTTTCCGCTAAAGTGAAAATGAAGGCGGCTGACAAATCACGTCTCCTGTGAGGCGCTCGTTAGACATAACAGTATCCATCCGGCAAACAAAACCCAGCCGGGCTGCGGCCGGACCGCGGGGCGGGAACGGCCCAACCCCTCCTGGGCCCCCCATGCCGGGCCACTGCCCCCGCGGTCCCCACCCCACCCCAAATGATCAGGGTGAGGGCCACGTTCGCCAAGGGGCGGATAGTTGGGACGCTCACAATACCGATGTGAAAAGGGGGGACAACTTTCCACCTGTCCCCAAAGAGAGCCCTGAAGGAGTTTCCTCGGAAGTGTTGGGGGTGGGGTAGGGACAGCTCTCTCCCTACCCCGCACCCCCTTTCCTTTCTTTTTTCTAACTTGCCGGTCCTTGCGCGTCCACCTTCCGCTTCACATATATCCATCTATACAGAGATATCTATATTTTAAATTATTTGCAAAACTGCAACAGATGGGCGCATCGAGATCTGGACACTTTCCTACCCATCATCAAAGACAAGCTCCCCCCCCCATTTTTTTTTTTTTTTTTTTTTTTTTTGCCTAAAATACATCACGGTCCCGCCTACGACTGTTTTCCTCCTTTCTTCATCTTCAAAAAATGTCTTGAAGCAAACAGAAAGGTTTATCAGCAAAGATCACTGTCCCCCCCCAGCCATACATCTGGGGTAGGGGGGTCTGTCCCCCCACAAACTGCACTCTTCCCAGAGGCCCTGGGCCCCCGCTCCCCCTGCCTCCCAGCCCCCGGGCCCGCACCCCTCACTCTGCCCGCCCTCATTTCCGAGGCCAAGCTGACCGGTTCCCTCCATAACCTGTTACTTATTTCCTTTTTGATTTTTATCTTTGGCCCCAGGGCCGACGCTGGGCTGGGACCGGTGCTGCCGGCACCGCAGCGTGTATCGGTCGCGGGTGCCGACCCTGGCACCCCGGCCTGCCGCGCCCCCGCCTGGGCCTCGCGGGGCTCCCGGGGCGCAGAAGGCCAGTGAACACACAAAATGGCAGGTCTCCGCAGCCCTGGACGCCCGCTACTTTCACACAGTGTGAGCATCAGCTAACTTTGATTTTTTTTTTTTTTTAAATTACAAATTACCCTCTGTCCCCCAGGCGGCGGGCCGGATCCCGCAGCAAGCTGCCAGGGGAGAGAGGGAGCAAGGGCGTCCGCGTCTCCTGCACCGGGGAAAATGGGGAAAGTCACTTGCGCAGAAGTTTGCGCGGTCCCGGCCTCCCCCTCCCCATCCGACCCCGGACCCCTTCGAAAGTTTCTCGGGGCTGAGAGCAGAGGCGCGAGGGCTGGGCGCGGGTGGGGGGCGCGGGTGGGCCGGAGCTGGGCTGGGGTCCCACCCGCGCCCGGGCGCCAGGCCCTGCGACTCCTTTTCAAAGTAACGGTCCCAGGGCCGCGGGCGGGGGAAGCAGCAGCCCAGGCGCGGGTCCTGCTCGCCGCCGAAGTTCGCCAGCGCCATGGATGCCCAGCCGCTGCCGCTTTCTCGGCTTCTTCCTCTTTTTTCCCCCCCCGCTGACAGCTTCTCTCGCCAACGTCACCACCACGGATATTTAATTAGACCGTATTTTTTAATCGCGATGGGGCGAGAAAGAACCCGGAGCAGGCCTTGCCGCCCAGATGGGGAGGGGGAGGGGAGGGGGCTAAGCCAAGAGTCCAAACTCACTTTGCCACCTCCGGACACGGGGCGCCCCCACCCACCCAGCGCGCCCCCCCCACCAGCCAACCCCCCAGCGCCGCGCCAGAGATCCCCCCACCTTTGTTTTCCTTACCTTAAACATTGAGACGCGGGCGTCGGGAGCAAACTCGGGCACGTAAACGGAGCGTTGTAAAAGATTGTGTTCAATGAATAATGAAACATGTCCACATGATTGACTTGATCATTTTCCGGGGCTGAGGGGGGACGGGCGCCCTGCTCGTGCGCCTCGCCCGCCCGCCCGGTGGAGCCCGGCGCACTGTCCCCAGCCCGGCCGGGGCAGGGCGGGCTGCATTTTCATCCGCCTCTGCTCAGAGTCGCCCCGTTCATTGATACTCATCACCCAGCCCCGCAGACATCCCCGTCCCCGGCTCGGCCTCCCCCTATCTGGTAGGTGAAATGCATTGTACCATTAAAAACGCTCTCCATTGTCGCCCTGGCATAATTCACAGCAACTAGATAGGTCTTGCGGCATTTAGCTTTGATGAGCCAGAGACTGAACCCTTGATATAATAATCTACAAAGAATGGTGTGTGATCGTCCATTTTTTCTCTCTGTCTAGCAACTAAGAAACCATTTAACACAGCGCAGCTTGCTTCTGACCTTGAGCTCATGTAAACACACTTATTAAAATCTATCTATTCTCCAAGAGCTACATTCTGATTGTCAGACTCGTTACTGAGACATATATCAGCCCCTTCGCTTGTCACTACTTTGCATTCCTGCCTTTGACTAAAGAATTTTTTATCCAGCCGAGAGGGAGAGAGATTGCCACGGAGGGAGAGGAGAGACGGAGAAGGGGTGAGGAAAAAGCGTAATTCTTACCTGCTCCTGAAACTATTTAAAGTCTGTTTCTTTTCTGGGGGGAAAAAAACTCCCGGGTGAATCTCGGTGGACAGCGGGACGCGGAGAATCAGTCACAGCCAGGCCGTTTAAGGGAGTCATCAGCGATCAAATGACGTTGATCCGCGCTGTAACCTTGTGGCGTATTTAATGTAAATAAGGCAGTTATGTTGCCAATCGCCGCGATACAAACACGGAGAGGTCCTCAGCCTCGCCTCCCGCGCCTGCCATTAGAGGCGACTTTATTTACAGACACTATTTAGGAGATCATGATAATTCTAAAACAATACTAGTGCCAAATGATTATGAAAATATGATTTTAATTAATCACGTAGTAGGCAAGGAAATTAGCATACGGTAATTAAACTTCCAGAAAAACGTCACGCAGGTTCTCTGCCTTATGGGTCCAGAATAATCGTCACGCGGTGGGCTCCAGGACTTAATTATTAAACAAAATAACTTTTTAAAGGCAACTTTGTAAGTGCTGGTCCTCAAGGCAAACCTTTGGTAAATAATACAAGGTAACAAGGTAGAGAGAGATGTGAATGATGCCTGAGGTTGGTTTCTGTGAAGCAGGGAGAGGGGGAAGAAGGGGAAAAGCTGAATAATGCAATTATACATTCTCTGTCCTAGAGTTGACAAAAGCTGGTGCCTCAAAAGCCTCTTTGTTATGGGATTATATAATGATCCTGGTGTCATTATGGGGAAAAAAGATTCAGTAATAATAATAAAAGAAGTATCCAGATACACCAATGAGAAGCTTGTTTTAAAGAAAAAGACTTGCATGTGACATTGGGGAATGTTAATAGCAGAAAGACAGGATCCAAAAGAGTTGACAAAGAGAGAGAAAGAGAGAGGGAGGGAGGAAGAGGAAGAGGGGGAGAGAGAAAGAGGGAGGGATGGAGGGAAAGGCCTGTGTTAAGCGTGGTTAAGAAGTGATGGAGACAGATTGATTATTCAAAACGACAAGCCACGGGGATACTTAAAACGTTGATTCAGGTGAGACTTGCTGTGGCCTGCCCCAACTCAGCTCCCCCAAGATGACGGGCAGGTTTTAAAGCAGGACACCACAATACATAAAAAGTGACGCTGAAGAAAAGGCACAGCGCAGCCAGCTTATCACCACCCCTTCCTGTGGAAGGAG
The DNA here is from genome assembly GCF_057876585.1 of Rhinolophus sinicus. Lineage (NCBI taxonomy): Eukaryota > Metazoa > Chordata > Mammalia > Chiroptera > Rhinolophidae > Rhinolophus > Rhinolophus sinicus. The sequence continues at coordinate 80,735,362 of NC_142508.1, read as the reverse complement.
CCACTGGGTTGCAAACCTGTCCAAGAGCGGAGCTAGGTGCAGAAAACTTCAGGAAGGGAGGAGCGATGGGGCAGCGAGCTGGGATGGGGCTCAGGCACAGACACAACCCAGCTGCTCAGGGCACCGGCCTTGGCACCTCGCAGCTGGTGACCTGCTCCCCAGGCATGCCATCCATGGGCAGGCACCGGGCCTGGTCACCGCCTGCCTGCCTGCACCCTCAGACTCTGCCCTGAGAATCCAGCGCATTCTCTTTCCTTCTCTCTCTCTCTCTCTCTCCCTCCCTCCCTCCCTCCCTCCCTCCCTCCCTCTCTCCCATTTCTGGACTTTGGGGAGCAGGGAAAAGAATCAGTTTCCCTAACAAGCTAGTTCTATGAGATTCTTCAAGCCCGTTGTTCATATCTCTGTAGTGGTGTTTTTTTTAAACCCCTGCCTACCCAAAAAAGTTTAGGAATTCAGTCGGCATTTTCCAATCTGATGTGTCTGAAATTCTCTTTGAACAAATTCCAAAATACAAGGTTTTTTTCTTGTATAGAAATTAGCATCGCAATCACATCAGTGATATCACTAGCGCTATGGGGATGATAGCCCGAGCAGTGGGGTGTTCTTCATTCCAATTCTTCTTAGATCAACTGATTATACTCTGTCGTCTTTTGAACCTGTTATTGTAAGTCAAGTGATTCTTTATATGTGACAGCTCGGACAAAGAGCCTAGCAGGGCTGAGCAGGTCCAAAGGAAGTAGCCATATGGACTTGGAGAAAAGGCACTCCCCCCAAGAGAATGTAGGTAACAGTCGCCTTCTAACCTTCTAGCCGCCGGCCTGCCTGGGCCAAGGGAGGCAAGGAGCCTGACCGCACGTCCTGGCCCTGCTCTGGGGCCCTCCGTGGTGCCCAGCCTGGTTGCATGCCCCTGGAAGGTGGCTGCTAGCCCAGGGGTACCCACGGGGCACCCACAGCCCTTCAACGCAGTGAGTCTGGGGAGGGCAAAGCTCCAGGCGGCCTGGGGGGCCTCGGCTGTTGCGCATGGCTGCACCGAAGTCTCGGATGTTTTGTGGAGCCCCGAAGGCCAGAGCCGGCCCGGCAGGTACTGCCCACCACCGGGAGGCCACGCCGCAGGGCCTGAGCCCCACAGACGGATCGGGCGGGAGTTCGCCCGCGCCCCCTGTCGGCACCCATGAGCTCTGCGTTCCTCGAGGACTCGCTCTGGCCGCCTCGGTGGACAGCGCCTGCTGGGCGTGGACATCAAGATGGGGGTGGGGGTGCTAGCCAATGCTTAGGGGCCCAGCGTCCTCCAGAGACCGAACCCTGACGCCTACCTGCGTCCCACTAAAGCAGGAAATCTTCGTCCAGGATTTCTTGGACTCCCCACTCTTCTCGCCTGGCCAAGGTCCTGCCTGCAGCCCTCTCCTCGTCTTAATCTCGGAGGTAGTCCTCACTGCCCCTGCTCGGCCTGGCCTGGCCGAGAACGCTGGGGCCGGACTGTCAACAGACGCTCCGCTAGGCCCAGAACCCCTACATCAAGAGTCCTGCGCGCACCAGCGCTCACGGCCCTCGGGATGGACAGTCACGCCCCAGCCCTGGAGTCTGACCAGGGCCTTCCTCTCCTGTGACTCTTCTTCAAGGTGGGGCAGTCTTTGCATTTCCTGAAAGGGATGAAAGTCATGGGGTACCTGGGCTGGGCGGTGACGTAGGTGGATGGTGACGTAGGTGGATGGTGACGTAGGTGGATGGTGGCCATGGGGAAATAAATTGGCAGCCATATCAGCACCTGTCCTAAGAGTGTGCCCTCTTCTTCAACATGAATACTTCTCACACCAACAGACTGGTTCTGACCTTTTTCATGAGGTTCTCAAAAGTGACGGGGGTTCCTAACACATTCCACTCCCTGTGACCATGGCCCTCACTTTATTTTTGTTTCTCTGTTGCTCTTCTTTTCTCCTCACTGTCCTCTGTTCCTCAGAACCCTACCTCCCCCACAGTACCAACAGGTTAAAAACCAGCCATCGCGAAGGCCATTCCCTGTGACCAAGCGCGAGGCCCAGTGGAAGCACCCGAAGAGGCCTGCCTGGGCTCTGGAGTGAGGGGTAGACCAGAACACTGGGGACTGGAGGGGCCTAGCCCCCACCCCAGACCTCAGGCTCCCCACTGTACAAACAGCCGTCGGTCGGTAAAGCCCTTGTGAGCACTGAGTCAGTGGTTCTACGCAAACGGTACCCAACCCAGGTCTGTCTTCTGCGAGCAGAAGAAGGTACTGATAGATCTGCAGGGGTCCATGTGTTGGGTCGGGACGCCTTCAGGCTCCCACGTAGATTCTCACGGAGAGTTCCTGCTCTTCAGTTTCTGGTGGCCCAGCAGGCCACCACTCTGACTAGGGGCTGTCCTTTACTCGGGAGAGGCCTGGGCCCCCACAAGGAGCTTCCCTTCTCTGGGCTGACAGGTCTCCTCTGCCGTGGAGGACAAGCACCCCTGTGCACGGGGGCTCCCAGCAGCCTGCTCAGCTGGGCGCGCCTCAGGAAGAAGGAGCCTTCCAAGAGTCCCCCGAGGGCAGAGCTCACAGGGCCACCCTTAGAGGTGGAAAAGGTGGCCCCGAATAAGAAGAACTGGGGAGAATCTGGCCTCCATGGCTATTCTGCCACATCCCTGGTCATGGAGACCCTGGGCAAAGGCCAGTCAGCCGATCTCTATCTCCTCCTCCAGCACCCCCTACAAGCACCCCCTTTAATGGCTCTGAGAGCTGCTCTCCCACAAGCTCCCCAGAGAAGGTCATACATCTCCTCTGGCTTCCCAGACAGAGAGAAAAAGTCGGCATAGTAACAAGCTTGTCCAAGCAGAACATGCCCCTTCTTCCAGCAGCAGTCCCTCCCTCCCCTTTCCCACCAGGAGGACATATGGAGGGACTCCCACCTCAGGTCCCAGCCAATCAGTGCACTCATCATATCTCTCTGGACACTGTGATTGGTTCAGGACTAGGCATGTGACCTAAGCTGGTCCAATCAGAGTGAGTCTTGGGTTTTTATTAAATAGGTGCCAGTGAGTGAAGAAGGTGAGCTGCTGGAGGCAGGTGATCTCCATCCCCACACCCAGTGGAGAACAGAGAGCTGATGGCGGTCACCAAGAGGAGCCTGAGAACGGAGCTAGCACAGCAGACACCACAGCACAAATGGAGAAGTGGTCCTGCTTGTGGTGCTCAAGCCCTAAATCCAGCCACACCTGAAGCCAGCTCCAGCCCTGCAGCTCTTTGTGAGCTGACAAGTTGACTTCTCTTTGGCTTTGCTGGCACTTGCCAAAGGAGGCCTGCGACACTTAGCACCTTACAAAGCAAGGAACGCCTGGGCCAGGGACCAGAGAGCTCAGAAACAAGGTGGCAGGAAGCTCAAGTAAGGCTCCTGCGGCTCTTCCCAGCAAAAGAGCAGCCAGAGAACTTGCCAGAATTCTCTTCAAGCTACAGGTATGCCTTGCTTTGCATAACAGCTCTGTTCCAGAAAAGAAGTTGGCAAATTGAATCTGATCTACTGCACGGGGAAAGTTGGTTATGTGAGGCATCCTAACAGATGCCTTCTGTCAAGTGAACGGCCATGTCCTGAAATAACAAATCAACGGTCATTTACTTCTAAGTGGGGTGTTCCTGCCTCAGGTGTACACTGTAGAGCAGGACCAACCTAGATGTGTGTGTGGTGTCCTCGTGAAGGTTAGTCAAAAGAGCAGAAAATGCGCTGAGCACCACTGGATACACTTCCGGCTCTCCAGTCCTGCTCCTTGGCCGGACTGTGGGGCTGGAACACCACGGGTAGATTCTGGAACATCAGCTTTGGGCCCTGCAGTGATCTGCAATAGCTACTGTCAATTCTGTGTTAGGTTTGGCAGGGAGGGGATGGGAATCCATGAAGCTAGTGGACTTCTGGCCAGAACGTGACCTGTGCTGTGTTTGCCTGCACAGGGCGAGTCAATTAAATAGCCCATAATCTCTAAATTTGGGGCGTTCTGTAGACTACAAATTAAAACAAAGTATCAGGTTATGAAACACAACTACTGGTTGGGATTCAAGGCCTAATTTTCTTAAGATGACAGTGGCTGTCACACTCGCTTCCCAGGCAGTACACGGCCATGAAGTGGCCCCTGCTTTCTCAAAGTTCCAATTTCTAGCCCTGGTTTTACCTTGGGAAGAGGTGTAAATTTTGTTTACTACTAGAAACAAAAGGGACCAAATATTGGAAAAACATCATTTTGCAGAAAATGGTATAGGCTAGCGTTTGGCTCACAGACACGACCTGGTCCATACAGGTCAGACAAGTACTGAAAATGATCCCCAGGGCTCCCCTGGGTAAATACTGATGTTTATCACGATCTGAGAAGAAGCAACTGGGAAACAAATGAGAATGCTAAGTCGAGGCAAAAACCAGTCCCTTGACTCTGGCCAATGCTCAGAGCCCCAAGTGAGCCTCCCCGGGGCCTGCCCAGGGCACAGGCCATGGAGCTCAGGGTGAACAGTGAGCCAAGGGGTCCAGGGGCTAACACCACTAGAGAGACTTCATCTTACATCCTGCTTCCATCAAAGGGTTGAGCTGAGTCTTATGGACATTGGGAAATCCCAAAGGGGAGATGGGAGGAGAGGAATGTGCTGAGGGAAAAATGTGTTGATGGTGCCAGGCTGCAAGGGGGAAACACAGCTGAATCAGACGGTGGGGGGTGGGGGGCAGGAGGAGATCTGCGGGGGCACATGCACCTCGGGTTTCTGAGCCCTGGAATCCTCCAGGGTGTTCTGCAGCTTGTGCAGAGGTCAGCTGGCAGAGTGGAGACTGGGGGCTGGCATCGAAGGCTCTGGAAGGCAAGTATGAAGGTACACAAGTGCCTGGGGACAAATCTGTACCTTTGTGTGAGTACCTGAGACACACGTATGTCCATTCCAGCTTATCCAGCCCTCCTCGGGCTCAGCGGGTTCCAATCCGCGGACCTCCACGGCTCCGGCTGCCCACTCAAGGCTGTCATCTGCGGCTCTGCTTGTGAGAGCCCCTCCCTGCCCAAGACTGGGAGCCTCCCGAGGGCAGGCCTCAAGCCGGCTTCATCGCTGGAGCCCAGGCGAGCATGTGGCATTAGGGAATGGAACTAATCAAGTTAGTTCTGACACTTAAATAAGTCATACTATGCGTCAGGCACTGCTTCAACCTTTACTGGCTACTGGGATGAATGCATGAATAAAACGAATAGCGTACAGCTTAAAATACGTGGCCATCACTAGAAATTAGTTGCAACTTTTCAGACTCAAGGCTACTTTCTCTGACAGAAAGTAACCCTTGTGACACACTGAAGAATGAGAAAACACAGAAAGGTACAAAGAGGGTTATATCTCCTGTAATCTCACCCTGTTCTCCTTTTGCATTTTTCCTCCCAAGCATTTTTCTGTGCATATCTGTTTTTTGTTTTTTTTTTTACAAACTTTGAATCATTCTGTATAAACGATTTGGTGTCCTTTATTCTCCAACCTTGTAGCACAAGGTATTTCCCACGTCACTAAATATGCTTTGCAAACATGATTTTATGGCTACATAATGTTCCATCAAATAGATGCAACATAATTTATTTAAACAATCTCTTATTTTGGAACATCTAAATTGTTTCTAATTTTTTGTTCTCTTAAAAGTATTACAGTGAGCATTTTCATGGTTAAGCCTTTGTTTGCATCTCTGCTCATTTTCTTGGGATAAGTTGATAGAAGTGAAATTACCAGGTCAGTGGGTACAGAGGGCTTTTGAGGCTCCTCACAGGCATTTCCAATTTTCTTTCCAATAAGGCCACCCCAATGTGTACTTCCCCCACTCGTGTGTCATCCTGCCTTTGGGGGTGGCATCAGGGCTTATCTTACAGACTCACAGGAGGATGTGAACCCGCAGGCAATCACATTTGTTGCAAATAGGCTGCCCTTCTTTTTCTGATTCTGCTGCAATTTTCAGCAGGCTCCTGTTGCCCCGAGGCTCACCTCTCAGTGCTAGGGAGCCCCAGATAGGTCCCTCGGTCCCTATCAAGAGACAAACAGGACCTTCTGGCCTTTAAAGGAAACACTGTAGTTCTTTGCTTTGGCTCCTTGGATGGGCTGTATGTCCAAGGGAGGGACGCATCCAGCCAGTGTTAGTGAGATGCACTCATCGAAGCCACCTGGTCCAACCCTCCTGCCAGCTGCCCACCGAGGAACTCTATTCCCAGATCCCCGCCCTCCCTTGCTCACTCCAGGGTTATTTGTGCCAATGGTGTTGATTTTACCACTGCTCCAAAGGACAAGTGGGGGTGAGACCCCCTAGACAGGCAGAGTGTAGGCCACCTGGATTCAAATCCTAGCACCACCACGTTAGAGCTGTGTGACCTTAGGGAAGTTATTTAACCCCTCTGTGTCTTAACCTCCTCATCTGAAACATGAGCCCCTACCTCATGGGCTCCTTTGGAGACCTCAGTGGGTTACCACTTAGCACAGTGCCAGGCACAGAGTAAGCACTCACTCACACCCATCAATGATATGTAAATGTTTTCTACCTACTTTTTCATTAAATAAGAATGAGAATAGGACTTAATGTCCCAACTTTCATTTAGTGGCTCAGGGTCACGGAAGCATTTTGGTGGCACTCACGTGCAGTGTGCTGGGGAAGCCCCACACGACTCCAGCTCGCTCCTGTCACAAATGCCTTCCCTGAGCGGCAGACCCCAGGGCGCTCCTCAGTCCTGTGTGCTGAGAGCGTGCAGGTCATGCATTGGAAAGAGAGCGTTGATTCTGAGGCCATATTGAATCTGCCTCACTCTCGCCCTTGCCTTCCTCCTGTACGCAGTGCTCGGCACGGCCTCACAACCTGGACACTGAAACAGTGAAGGTGGGCTTTGCAGGAGGGGCCCGCGGGGGAAGACAGGCTGAAGGCTGCCAGTGTTAAGTGAAAGAGGAGCTCTATAATTTCGGGAACCAGGCATTAATTAAAATTGTATGATTAATTTGACAGCATATGTGAAAAGCAAAATAGCGGGCACAAAACTTGACTTGCAAGACAAGCCCTGTTTCACACACACGTATAAACATACTCTTACCAAGTCAAGCACCTGATCTGTGATGTGTACCATGAACTAACCAGAGGGACGATCGCTGTGAACATGTGGGCATTTCCCGGCAGCCGCTCTGCTCTGCTTCTATCGCGCACACTTACTCCTTATATATATGTGTGTATACACAGGCACCAAGAACCAAGGCATGGGGGGAATTCACCCCCGTGTTAATGGTGATTCTAGATGGTGGGGTTCTGGATGATCTAACTTTTATTCTTGACAGAGTCCAGAGTATTGTACATGTCATGCAATAGGCACAGCAACAAATCTTTTCAACGAGCAAAACCCCCATAATTCAGATTTGGGGAAAGCTGAGACAAGGGATGCTGGGGGTAGCGAGACTTCGGCACCAGGTGTGTTTGGGCGAAGCTGTTAAGGGCCCCCACCCAACGAGCCTTCGGGGAGGAGTGAGGCTGGGTCTGGCCACCCTGGGTTCTGACCCCCGGCAGGCCCGTAGGCAAGGACAGCTCATCCTCAGCGGGGAGGGCAGGACTTGCTCTCTGCTGAACAGTCTCTAACTCTCCGGGCAGCGGGGACCTCCGCTCATCAAGGACCTGCTCATCTGCTCCCTCATTCCCACCGCACCCACCTTCCTGAGGCAGACACCAAGGCTCTGGGAAGATGTGCAGGGAAGAGCAGAGCCCCACGCTGCTCTGGGCATTCGTCCCAGACCCGTGCACGCCCCACCACGCTCCATAGTCAGGACCAGCCTCTCCAGCTCAGCACCATGTTGGAGGGAAGAGGGCTGAGGACAGCGGACTCGGTCCCCAAGGCATACAAGGAGTGCCCCACAGCTCACTCTGGGCGGCAGAGAGAAGGCGAGTACCTCGGAAACGCTGCCAAGCCTGCAGGCTCACCAGCGGCTATGCCAGGCTACCTGGCAGGCGTGTGCGTGCCCATGCACAGCGGCAGGGAGTCGCTGGGAAACGCTCCGGGCTGTGCAGTCGTGGACAACCATGTCTGCGTCAGGCTCTGTGCAGGACGCCTGAGTGTACTCGCCCCTGCTCCCTCTGCCCTCGGCCCAGGGAGGCTGACCTCTAAGGATTCCATCCCCTGTCCACCTGTCCTCAGCTTGGAGATCAGCTCACACGGGAAGTACCAGCAGAGACCGGAGAGCCCAGCAGGGCAGGGGGTGCAGTCTCTGGGCTCCTCTCGCTGTGTGTCCCTCCTGTGGGCTGCCCCCACCCAACTCTATCTACCTTCTGTTCTTGTCATGTGGCAGCCCTGTGCTCACTGGTGAAGGTCCTGAGTTTCCAGTGCCCGGGGCTTCCGCACCTGTGTGGTTCTCTCAGCCCTGCTCACACCTCTGGAAACAGCCTCTACATTGCAACCCCCCCCCAGTACCCCAAGAATTGTGTGTTTTCCTGCTGGAATCTGAATACCTCAGGCTCCGGCTGAGTCACCCCTCCAGGCAGGCTTCTGTGACCTTTCTCTGGGCCTCAGCGTCCTAATCTTCCACATGGGACATGACAGCCAACAGGCCTGAAAAGATGGAGGTCAGAAGAAGTGTGGTTCTTTCCACAAGGCTTACAAACTGTCCACAGAGAACTTAGAGATGGGTGGTCTGGGCTGCCAGCACTTCCCTGAGCATCTCTGACGAAGAATGGTGACTTTCTAGGCTGTCACCTGCCTTTCTGAGATATGGCCATGAATTGAGAAGAACGGCAAGAACAACTGAGTGGCCTAAACAGTGACCAGGACGACGAGAGCCTCGAATTCCCAGATCAAACTCAAGCCTGGCAGAAGCTCAGTGAGGGCAGATGAACACTCATGTCACACAAAACACTAAGAAGCCTGGAGCGCTGGTTTCTGACCCACCATCAACTGGAAATAGTAACTCAGAGAGAGAGACGGGTCACCAGAGATGACCACACTGACAACAGCCAACACTGTGAGCCTGGCTGTGAGGGAAGAACCCCCACATCTCCAGGCCATTAGCAGAGCCAACGCCCTGCACACCTCGCGGCCCCGAGGGCCGCATTACCTCCCGCTTGGCACGAGAGGTTCACAGCGGCAGCCCTGAGCCATTACGGAAAGGTTAATGGTGTTCCACGTTCTCCAAGAAAGGAAGAAAGGAAATGTGCACCGCATCTTAGAAATATTTCCATCTGAAATGTTACATGAAAATAATTGATGGCTCTTTCTGGAAAACTCAGCTGTCTCCATCTCATTCCCTGTGGGCTCCAGATGGGCGAGGCCTTGCTGTTCCTGGCAGGAGCCGGGCTCGCAGGCAGTCAGCACTCATTGAGCGCCTGCTGAATGCTGAGCACTGCACTAGGAGCCTGAGGAGGGAGCCAAGTGGGACTAAGCGGGGCCACGCCCACAGCGAGTGGACGGATGGACGGCAAGGCCTCCGGCTTCCCGGCTTCCTGGCACTCACAGCCACGCCCACCGTGCCTGGGGCCCGCTGCCTCCTTGGCTGTACCTACACCAGCCGGCAAGACCAACTGGGCCCCCTCAGCCAGGAGCCCCTCACCAGCTGGGCGCCCCAGTCTGTGCCCCTCTCCCGGGTCTGTTTTTATTATAAATATTTCATTGTTTAGGAGTTTGGGTTTGAGCTGATATACAGCACTTGGCAGGGTCCCTCTCTAGCATTTGGTAATAATTCCATACCAAATGCTACGGAGAAACCCTCCCAAATGGAACAGTTTCAAGCCAAGGCTCTTTAAAACTGGAGCCTGAGGAAGTCGCTGCCTCCGAGCATCCCTGGCTCCTGGGCCAGCAGAAGACAAAGGCGCGGGGACACAGCGTCACCCTGGGGCTCCCCCGTCCCGGGCGAGCAGCACTCAGGCCCCTGTCGCTGACTCTGGACCAGCGCCAGGGTACAACCAGGGTGTACACGCAGTGGGTGCTCCGTGAACACTGCTGCGCTGGATTCTGCGATGTAAAAGTAACATGCCCATCCATGTCTCCAGTGCGAGTTCTAAGCGCGTGCTCTGCCCCCACCTTCCACAGCTCCCTGTGGCCTTTAGAAGAAAAGAGCTTCCTGACCCCCACCCCCAGCACAGGACCACCTGGGCTCATATTCTGGCAGCTCTCTGACAAGGTGCTGACCCTGAGTAAGTCAGCAATGAAAATACCTCCTCACCAGCTGGTGGGGAGGATTGAATACACAGCCCACATAGACTGCTGGCGCATAGTATGTGCTCAATAAACATTCACTCTCGGCCGGAGTGAGCACTTCGTATGCCAGGGGCTTTACACGACCTTCTCCCCTCATGGGAGTGTGACAGGAAAGGGGGGGACTTCCTGCCCAGAACCTTCCATAGTTCCCCTCCCAAATGCCCAGGGCCCTTCCACTATGGCTGAGTCCCTGACCCTTTCCGCCCTCCTCCCTGCAGGGAGGCTTTCCTGCTGGCTCTCAGTCCCACCTGCCCCTCTAGGTGTTGGCTTCTGAGCAATGCAAGTCTTCAAGTCCCAGGACAGGGCAGGAAGCAGCCACAGGCCACACGGTCCAGTGCGGGCAGAGGGGCTGCCGGGTGAGGCTGGGGAATCTCTAAGGAGCCCTGGTGTCTCTTCAGTAAATGCCCTTTGACCTGAACTAGTTCTTTCTCTCCGTCCCGCACTTTCATTTTCCCTTTGGTGGCTGTGATGTAGCCCCCTGAGGACTTACTTTTCTGGATCCTGCCTGGGGCTCATTCTCACGCTTGATCCTGAGGGTTCATGTCTTTCATCAGTGCTGGAAAATGCTTATCTGCTCTCTCCCGGAAACTCCCTCCCACCGCTCCTGCCCATTCTGTGCTTCTGGCGCTATCAGGCCTCCCAGCCCAGGCACGCGGAGCGGACCTGCGCTCTGTCCAGCAGCCCCTCAATTGCTCGTGTTTTCCAGCTCTTTCTCTTTCCGTCCACGTCCTGCGTCCTTCCTCCAGTTCCAGCTCCCCCATCTGGCCTCCTCTGACCGGGAGCAGCACTCACCCTGGGAGAGCGCCTGCCCATGGAGCTGGGCAGGGCGGCATCACTGCTGGGCCGTCAGAGAGCCCACGCTTCTGTGGTCCGTGTGCCAGCCTCCCCGCTCAGGGACAGCCCCACAGGGGCTGTGCTCCTGCTCCTGGAGTGCAACCCACTTCTGGAGACAGCAGCCCTCCCAGTGGGCGTCTGCGTGCCCTTCGGCAGCACCTGTGACCAGAGCTATTCTGCCTGCAAATCATTTCCTCAGGGGCTGGTGAGTGAAATGCCTGAGGGCTGGGTGGGGCTGCCCCTCTCACCAACCTGAAAATGTCCCCAGAAGCAAGGGGACGATGGCATCATTCACCAACATGAAAAGAAGGCGGCTCGCACACCGGCTGACGGCATGGCCTCGGTCATCAGTCAACCCAGCTTGACCAGCTCCTAGCTTGGGCAACTACAATCAGTCTGTGCCCTGTTTCCTCTTTTACAAAGTGAGGATGGTAAACAGGGCTTCCTCACAAGTTCCTGGCAGGCTGGCTGCTCCAGGGCTGACGCCCACCACACCCGGCTAACACGCCATCAGGTAACAACAATCATGTCTGAAGCCCGGTCACAGGCACACACCACTGCACTCCTTTATCTCCGAAACTGCACAGAACCTTCCATGTGCATGTTTATTCCCATTGGAGGCACTGAGATGATACAACCCTCTGCCTTCTCCTCCTCTCACTACTTTTGGTACAAATGGTGAGACATCAAAGAGAGACTCAGAGCTGGATCGAGGCGGCTGGGAGGGGGACAGCACAAGTCCTGGAGGAGGAAAGCTGAGACCACTATCCATCGAGCCACCAACCGCAGTTACGTGTCCCGCCGGGGATAAATGAGTGGCTGCATGTCCCCAGACTCCCTGTCCCCCGCTGCTGAGCTAGCCAGGGAGCAGGGAGTGGCTGTGAAGCCTGAGCCCCCCGACACTCCCAACTATACCTCCCCAGGGGCTCCTGGATCGCCCAGCCCAGCCCGCACCCTGCATCAGGAAATCAGGACCTCACGCAGGACTGGAGGCATGCAAGCCACGAGCTGCATCCTTCTCCAAACGCAACTCCTGGTGGTGCCTCCCATCCGAAGAAATAAGGGAGCGAGAAGCCTCCCCTCTCCCAGGGGGACTCTTGCCTCTGCCACTGTCCCTCCACGTTCCAGCGTGTCAGCAATGAGAATTCAGAGGCAAGCTCTGGAGCTTAAGTTACTGCTGGCACTTGATGGGAATAACTGTTACGTAAAAGCCAACACAGATGAATCGCCTGTAGGGAGTTGTCTGACTGCATGAGTTTTTACACATCTCTCAGCTAAATCAAAGATCCAAATGCTAAATCTCACACTCAGGAACATCAAGTGGATTTGTGACAGTCCCCGGAGGACTCAGTGTCCATAAACCAATGACTGAATTACACTGATCCCGGTATGTAGCTTCTCATCTGTGACTGATACAATATTGATAATATTCTTTATCTCACTTAACTCCTTCAGGGCCACACCGGGACACCAGTCCTGGCTTACGCCTGCACCCCGACGCAGACAACGGCAGGTGTGGGGACCAGGGCAGACCAACTGATGGTGTTGATAAAGACCTTGCTGTTGTTTGGGTGGTGCTGGTGTCACACTGGTCACTTCGGAACTACCTGGAGGGCCGTGACCACGACCATGGGGTTGTAGCCTGCTATCATAGCAGGTGGCTGGTGCGGCCATGCTGGGAAGCCACTGGTCCTGACTGGTGCACAAGACCTTGGAAATCACAGGTCAGCCAGATGTCTTCTGCCCACCACATGCTTCTCAATGTCCTCTTCTGTGCTGGTCCTGCACCGGGCCCGTGGGGGGCGGGGGGCTGTGATTGGGCACAGGTTGTTCAAGGTGTCTTGTGGAGGAAGGCGGTGACACGACCCCATGTGTTCAGGTGTGGGGACGGTGGCCACGGCTGCGCTCCCCGTGCCTGGCGCCCGACCCAGGTCTTCACCTGCACGAGCTCCCCCTTCTCACAGGTCTGCGGCCGCTCGCTGTCACTATAGGAACTCCACTTTACAGCTGAGAAGATGCACCACACAGGACTTCAGGAACTGTTCCCTCCAAGGTCACAGCAGACGTAGGACTCTGACCCAGAGAAGCCTGACGCTAACACACCAGCTTCCCCCAAATGCAGGGGCACATCTGAGGGTGCCCCGGGGACCCAGGCATAGATGTGTAGGGCACGAAAGCATTTTGTCCACAAAATGACTCTCTTTCTGAGTCTCTTTTGCTCTTTCTGGCTCAGCCAAGGAGAGCATCTCCGTCTGGAGTGAGCCGAGCAAGGGGTGCTGTGGGCTCTGGGCCAGGAGGCCAGCGGCGCCCCTCCCAACAGCTCCTGTCCAGTTCGGCGGCCTCACTCTTGACAGGCACAATGTATTCCTGCCGTCCTGCAAAGCCAGTGCCTGTGTGAGCTCCAGGAGCCGAGGACTTTCCAAACCGTCCTGGTGTCCTGGGGGCTCCTTGGAGAAAACGCAGGGTCACTGGACTTGGGGGCTGGGCCCTGGTAGCGGAAGCAGGTCCTCAGCCATTATGTTTTACGTTTTCATTTTGGGGGAAGGACTCCTGAACAACAACAACAACAAAAAAATGAATTTGAAACACCTCCTTCATCTACCCCAGTTCCTCAAGGCAGCAGGAATGAGGCCCCAGGAGCAGTGATTCCTGGTGAGTGTGGACAGCGGGCCCTCGAGCCCGGTCTCTGCGTTCCAGGTCCAGGGCTGCTCAAAAGACACACCATGCGAGGGCAGGGGGAGCCCTGCAGCCGTGAGCAGCACCTCCAGCCCTGGCCCGGCCCCATGTGTTTCCTCAGGTACAGATTTGCTGCAGCCCCTCATTTTCCTGCTGGAGTAGGAAGCTGTGATGGCCATTCAGGCATCGTGAGGAGGGAGAACTTAAAATCAAAATGTTGGTGGCATGAAAAGCCTGGCCGACCTGTCACACACCCAGGCCTGACTCTTGTCTTCTCCCGGGCGTTGTCCAGCCAAGCCCGTCGCAGCCCAGCAAAGGGAGGGGCCACTGAGGTGCCTGAGCGATGGCTCCCCAGCCAGCGTAGCCAGATGACAGTCCAGGTCTGCTTTCCTCGCCCGGCGCCCACTGTCACTTGGCCCAGTGAGCTCCGTCACGCTGGGCTAGGTCACTCTGCGGTAACAAGCCCGCCCAATCCCCAAACACTGCTTACTTCTTGGTCTAGCTACCTGCCAATCTGAGGTCAGCAAGGGCTCTGCTGGCGTGATCCTCTCTTGGGGATCCTGGCTGGCGAAGCCGCCACCTTCTGGAACATGTCAGTCACCGCGGCAAGGAAGGCAGCACTGCAGTCTCCCAAGGGTGGTGGACGCTTCCACTCAGAGCGACAGCGCAGCCTGCGGCCACGCCTCACTTCAGGGAGTGAGGAGCGCGGGGTCACTGGTGTCTGGAAGGAGGACACGCAGACGTATGAACGCCAGCTCAGGGGCCCCCCAGGACGGCCCTGTGCGGCCCTAGTGTCCTGCTCCAATGCCCTTCGTGACACGAGACTTTGCTTTCAGGTTCCTGGAGCTCCTCTTAGCCCAGAGGCCTGTAACTGGACGACCACGGAAGGCCTTGACAACCCCCTGCCCACCACACCCAGGACACGGTGCTGGGAGGGAGACCCTCCCTTTCAGAAAGGGGCAGGGGCGGCCCAGCAGGCACCTGTGCAGACTGAATCCTCACCACTCTGTGGGGGTGGTGCCCACCAGGTTTCTCCACAATTGCAAGTCGAGACCATGCAAATATTCCGCATCTGCTCAAACTTCTGCCCACGTATTAATAATTTTAGCGCCTGTCAGTGGATCTTGTCTGCAACAGTGATTGCTGTGCTGTTCTCACGTGACCTTCAATTTCCCTCATGTCTTTTATTATACATTTAGTAGAAGAACTGGGATTCTTCTGTAAGGAAGAGATGTTCTCCTTCCCCTCTTATTTGTTCTTCCGCTTGCTTATTTACACCAACACAGACTTGCAGACGTGCATTTTACTGGGTGAAAGCTCAGTGCTGTCACTCTTCATCTTGTTGCTCAAACTGCTCCCACGTTGGCCCTGGGGAGCCCTTCCAGGTCAGCTGTGTACCCTTTCAACAGGCCCCAATCTTCTCTACACAAGTTCTTTGTGGCACTAAGACGCATCAGGCTCGTCTCGCATGGGCCCTGGCCCAGCCCTGGAAAGCAGCCCTGGCTCCTCCTACTGAAGACGGGTACTTAGAAGACACGCTGAGGGCACTGTGTGTGCCCAGCGTTACTGAGGTTTCCTTGCTTCTCGGCCGTCTCAGAAAACAGAAGCTGGGAACACATGATGCATTTGTGTCTGTATCTATCTGTACATTCATGCCTCTCCTCTGTTTCTGATCCAGCACCACCATGTTCATCCAACCTCTCCCCTTTTCTTATTTATCACGTCTTTTTCCAACAGGGAGAAATCTGGCTCTTATGCTCTAACATATACTCAGTGAGTCAGCTCTTCTTTACACATAACATAATTTCAGATGGTTAACCCACAGCCCACAAGACACTATTTTACTGCCTGGAGTATAGCATTCGCGTACAGTTCTTTTTGTCTTTATCTTTACGTTATCCAGCAAAATAGTCAGTATTTTACAAAGTAATTTAGGTTCGTTTTTTTTCTTTTCCATTTCCTTTGGTGTGCTTAGATCATCCATCTGTAATGTAGTCAGGTTCATTTGTTATAGTTTGTGTTCCATTTTTTATTTCCCCCATATCTTGTTTTAATTTCCACTCAGTGATGTCCTGTTCCATGAATTTCACCGAAGAACTAAGCGAGCATCCACCACCACCACAGTCAGGATGTATTTCATCCCCCACAAATTCTCTCGTGCAGACTCTGTGGAGTCACGCCCCCCCACACCCCACTCCTGAGTATTTCCAAAATACTGTCAGTGGCATCACACAACGTGGGACCTCTGGATTCTGGCTTCTCCACTTGGCAAAATGCATTCACGAGTCACCACATTTTGTATTTTAGATGGTTTGTACCTTTTGATTGCTAAGTAGTGTCCCATTGCATGGAAGTACCACAGTTCATCTATTCACCAGCCTGAGAACATCTGTGTTGTTTCCAGGTTGCGTTCTTATAAGTAGAGCTGCTATAAAAATGTGTGTAAAGCTTTGAATGTGAACATCATTTACCTAGGAGTGGAATTACTGGGTATGGGTGACTTTATAAGGAACTGCCAAACGGTTTTCCAGAGTGTGGTAACATTTGGCAGTCCAATGAGCAAAGCATTAAAGTACCAATCACCCTGCATCCATGGATACTGACATGGTCAGACTTTTTATTTTAGCCATTCTAATAGGAGTGTAGCGATACCTCATTGCAATTCAAATTGGCATTTCCCTAACGACTAGTGATGTTGGAGTCTTTACATATGTTTATTTCCCATTGGCATAGCTTCCTATGTATCTGTCTATTTAGATCTTTTGCTCATTTTAAAAATTGAATTATTTGTTATCTTATAGTTAAATTTTAAAAGTCAGTTATTTATGCTGGACACAAACCCTTTGTCACAAATGTGACTTGCAGATATTTTCTCCAAGCCTGTGTTTGGTTTTTCCATTTTCTTAACAGTGTCTTTTCCAGAGCAACAGCTTCTAATTTTGATGAAGTCCAATTTGTCTTTTTTCTATTGAGTGGATCACGCTTTCAGTGTCATATCTAAAAATACAAGATCACAAAGATATTCTCATATGTGTTCTTATAGGAGTTTTTGTTTGTTTTATAAGTGTACATTTTACATACAGTTCTATGATTCTTTTTTTTTTTTTTTTTTTTGGTATAAGATGTACGGTCTGGGTCAACGTTCACCTCTTTGCATAGGTATGGCCAATTGTTTGAACACAACTTCTTGAAAAGATTATCCTTTCTCCATTGAATTTCCTTCATAACTTTGTCAAAGTCATTATGTGAATCTATTTCTGGACTCTATTCTATCTATTGATCTCTGCGACTACTATTTTACCAATACCATGTCGTTCTGATTACTGAACTTTATAGTAAAAAGTATAGTAAACAGGTAGTATGAGTCTTCCAACTTTGCTCTTCTTTTCCAAATTATTTTGGCTCTCCTGATTCCTTTGCCTTTCCATAGACATTTTAAAAACATGTCAGTATCTACAAAAAAAGCCTGCTAGAATTTTTAATACGATTGTGGTCAATTAAGAATAAACATCTTAACAATATTGAATCTTCCTGTCCATAATCATAGATATCGCTCCATTTATTTAGGTCTTTGTTGATTTCTTTCAGGAGTGCTTTATAATTTTCAGCATAGAGATGCTATACATTTTGTTAGATTTATACCTAAGTATTTCATTTTTTGTACTATGGTAAATGTACTATTTTGTAAATTTTGAATTCCAATTCTGCATTGCTAGTATACAGAAATATGGCTGCTTTCTGTATCCTGCAATCTTGATAAATTCACTCATTTGTGCTAGAAGAAGGAATTGAATAAGACACAGTATGTTCTCTAACCACATGGAATAAAATTATAAGTCAATAACAAAAGGAAATCTGGGAATCTTACAATATGTGTATATTAAACAACACACTCCTATAGAATCTGTGAGTCAAAGAAGAAATCAAAATGTAAATTATAAAATACTTTAAGAAGAAGGAAAATGAAGATATAACATACCAAAAGTTATGGGATGCAGCTAAAGCAATGCTAACAGGGAAATTTATAGCTGTAAATTCCTAACTTATAAAAGTAGAAAAATCTCAAATAAGTAACTTAGTCTTCTACCTTAGAACACTGGAAAAATAAGAGCAAACTAAACCTAGAGGAAAGGAAACAATAAAAAAAATAGAGTGGAAATTAATGAAATAGAGAACAGAAAAACAATAGAAAAAAAATCACTCAAACCGAAAGCTATTCATTTGAAAAGGTCAATAAAAATAACAAACCTTTAGCTATAGTGACAATTTAAAAAGGGAGAGGACTCAAATTATTAGAATTAGAAATGAAAGAAGGGTCACTACTCCTGATCTTACAGAAGCAAAAAGAATTATAAAGGAATCCTATGAACAATGGTATATCAACAAATTATATAATTCAGATAAAATGGGCAATGCTATAGAGACACAATCTATAAATGTTGACTCAAGAATAAACAGACAATCTGACTTGACTTACAGCAAGTAGCAGTTGAACGGGCAATTTAAAAACTCACAAAGAAAAGCTCAGACCCAGTTGGTTTCACTGCTGAATTCTACCAAACACTTAAAGAATGTTCTCTCCACGTGGAACAGTTCATCACAAATGCTTCCCAATAGTAGAATAGGAAAGAATACTTCCAAACTCATTTGACAAAGCCAACATCATCCTGATATCAAAATCAGACAAAGACAAGGGAGGAAAACCACTGATCTCTTATGAATATGGATGCAAAAATCCTCAACAAAAATACTAGTAAACGAAATCCACCAACATATAAGAAGAATTATATACACCATGGTCAAGAGGGGTCTACGTCTGGAATACAAGATTGGTTTAACATCCGAACACCAATTAACACAGTGCACCATCTCACTAGAATAAAAAGAGAAAACTGCATAATCATCTCAATCTATACGGAAAAAGCATTTGACAAAATTCAGTACCCTTGAGTGATAAAAACTCTCAACAAACTAGATATAGAAGGGAACTTCCTCAACCTGAAAAGAATGTCTACAAAAAATCCATAGCTAACATCATACCCAACTATGAAAGATCAATACTTTCCACTGAGAATTAGGAATGAAACATAGATATCCACTCTCAGCATTTCTATTCAACATTGCATTAGAGGTTCTATCCAAGGCAATTAGTCAAGAAAAAGAAATAAAAGGCATCCATCCACAGGGAGAAGGGAAAAGTAAAACTATCTCCAGGCACAGATGACATGCTCTTGTACACAGACAATCCTAAACAAGCCACTAAAATACTACTAAATCTAATAAACAAGTTCAGCAAGGTCGCAGGATGTATACAGAAATTAACTGCATTTCTAAACACTTGCAATGAACAACTGCCAAGAGAAATTAAGTAAACAATTCCATTTTATAGCAACATCAAAAAAGAACAAACTCCTTAGGAATAACTTAACAAAAGAATTGCAAAACTTATACTCTGAAAACTATAAAGTATTGTTGAAAAGAATGAAAGATCTAAATAAATGGGAAAACCTTCCATTTTGATGGATTGAAAGACAAAATCTTATTAAGATGGCAATAATCCTGACATTGATCTATAGCTTCAACACAACCTTTATTAGAAGCTCATCTGGCCTCTTTATAGAAATTGACAAGCTAATTCTAAAATTCACATGAAATTGCAGGGGACCGAGAATAGCCAAAAATCTCGAAGAAGAACGAAATTGGAGGACTTGCACTTCCCAATTTTAAAATTTGCTTTCAAAAGCAACAGTAATCAAGACACTGTGGTACTGGCTTAATTAAGGACGACACACGGATCAGTGGTGTAGAGCTGAGAGTCTAGGAACAATCCCGTGTGTCTACAGTCAACCGATTTTTTCACAGAGGTGCCAAGAACATTCAGTCTTAAAAGAACAGTCTTTCCAACAAATGGTGCTGGGGTAACTGGATATCCACATACAAAAGAATAAAACTGGACCTTTACCTCACATGAAATACAAAAATTAACTTGAAATAGATCAAAGACCTAAATATAAGAGAGAAAACATAGAAAACATAGGAGTACATCTTCATGTCCTTGGATTTGGAACAAAAGAGAAAATAGATAAACTAGATTTCTTAAGAATTAAAAACGTTTTTATGCCACACAAGATTTTATCAAGAAGGTGAAAAGACAACCCACAAAATAGGAAAAATATTTGCAAATCATATATCTGATAAGGCATTTGTATCCAGAACATAAAAAGAACACTTACAATACAGTAATAAAAAGACAACCAATTTAAAAATGGGCAAAGAACATGCACAGACATTTCTCCCAACATATGCAAATGGCCAATAAGGACATGAAAAGATGCAGCATCAGGGAAATGCCAATCAAAAAAGAGCTATAACCTCACACCTACTAGGACGGCTGTGATCAGAAAGTCAGATACGAACGAGTGTTGGTGCAGCCATTATGGAAAACAGTATGGAGGTTTGTCAAAAAATTCAAAACAGAACTACCATATGATCCAGCAATCCCACTTCTGGGAACATATCTGAAGGAGAAACACTGTGTCAAAGAGATACCTTCACCCCCATATTCAGAGTAGTTGCAATGGATTTTCACCGACGCCCTAAGTGCAGCAGTTTTTGATGGGCAGCCTCCTGCTAACTAAGACTTTTGTCCAAAGGAGAGAGAAGAGAATGGATGGAGCTTTGCTCCCCTCTTGCAGTGATTCCTTTCCCTCCTCCAGGTCTGCATAAAAGAAGCTATCGCTATATTCTCCCCAGTTTTCCTTGTGAGTGTCTGCTGGGATTTGTGGAGAAAAGCCAGGCAAGAGGACACGCACATGCCCCCAGGTCTGCAGCCCCTGCACACTTCACGTTGCCCCACCAACCTCCGCCAACTTGTCTCCTATCCTAGCTGAGCTCTTCTTGGCAGCCTCTGGTGGCTTCTGCCCCGGACAAGCAAACGTCATGGCCCTCCTCTCCCTGGTGGCTCGTGTCTCTCCAGATTCTGGCTGAGGGGGTCATCCCGCCACGTCTTCTACATTTTCGTTCAGGTCAGACCTGCTTTCTAATGCTGATTGCACACATTCAGAACAGACTGGGTGTGCTACGTCAGTAAATGATCCCCAAATAATTATGGTTTCCAACGACCAACGTCTGCTTCCCTTTCTATGTCTACCAAGGGCTGCTGGCTGCTGCGTGCTGATTGTGTCCTCCCCAAATCCGTAACTGAAAGCCTTCATCCCACTGGGATGGTACTTGGGGGGTAATTAGGTTTGGATGAGGTCATGGGGGTGAAGCCCCATTATGGGATTGGTGCCCGTATCAGGGGATGAAGAGCCCCGAGCTCCCTTTCTCTCTGCCACGTAAGAAAACCAGGACAGGGACTCAGGACACCGCAGCCTGCAGGCACCCTCACCTTGGACTTCCCGGTGCTGACGGGAGCACTAAACATGTGGTGTTGGAGCCACTCGGTCTATGGCTTCTCATTGCAGCCGCCCATTGTGACCGAGACACAGGCTGAGGTCCTGTTTCCACACCTGCTCACTCGGGGTCCCAGACTTCAGGAGCATCCATACCCTAAAGTGACATCATAACGTCCTCAGATTTCACTGGCCAAGGCAAAGCACGTGACACATCCAATTTCAAGGGAGAAAGTGACTGTAACCTCCGGCCGCCCCCTGCAGACAGAGCCACAGACACTCAGAGGCCACTCTGGCCCGTCATGCCTCCGCACGGGACTCATATTTACCTCTTTCCCACTCCCAACTCTAGTGTCTGAGACTCGATTCTACTCTTGCCTTTGGGGGGCTCTGTAGCCACATGAGGCCAATCAGAACACCAACTCCCCTGACCTCAGTGACAGGCTCAGAAGTGGGTCCGTGGCCCGGCCTGATCCACTGAGACTTGCTTCAGCATCTCCCTAGGAACGCTGCTCACAGAGCGTCCCTTTCTAACGGACCAGGAAGTATCAGACGTGAGCCTGGAACAGTGAGGGGCAGAGAGCCTTCCTGAGGACACCACCATCGCATCTGAAAAGCAGAGATGGAGGGAGAGGTGGAGTGAGAGGGAGTGGAGGAGAAAGAGGGAGAGAGAGGTGAGAGAGCTGCCGTAAGAGGGAGAGACGAGAGAGGTGAGGGCCCTGGGTTCAGCCGTCCCAGAGCCACCCGAGGCCTTGTCGGTTATGAGAGCCAGTGAGTCCCTTTTTGGCTACAAGTGGATGTTGTCACTTATAACCACTAGAGTCTTGGACACTACGCTGCCCTCCTGCCAGGTGGCTATTCAGTGCTTGTCCCTGGAAGGCCCAATGCAAGGAGGGCTTGAGCTAACTCAGGAGGCTCTCTTGGCAGGAGCAGAAAAGTAACCAACACTCGCTGTGAAGAGTGGGCCAAAGATAGGCGTGATGGATATGCAAGCTGCACCTTAGGCCAGCAGGTTTAAAAGGCACCCAATCAATAGAAAGTCATTAAAAATCAATCCCATGACAGTGGACGCTCCGGTTTGCCTGCCCTCACTCACCACTTCCAGCCTCTAATGCCTGAATCATTTCCCATTGATATGCGTAGCATATGCCAATTTAAATTTATTGAAGCACTTCACATTTTTAAGTGCTTAAATTTGGAAAAGATGAGCTTTATGGGGCCAGCATAGTGTGGAATGATCAGAAATGTTAAGAATGTGTTGCACTTTTTGTCATTTACAAAAGGTTAAAGAGTTGGGTTTATGAAATTCAAAATGATTTACAATCCTAAGAATTGCTTTATCTGGTGGCAGTGTTTGAATTTGGGAATGTGTAGGAAGCCCGTTTACGTTCCGCTCACCCACAACGACCCTCCACATTCCCAGAAACTGTGCCTTGCCACCGGGGGAGTCGCCCACCAGGTAATTCAAAAATGAATACTTTCTTCATTTTTAATTTGTTATTTAATTTCCAAGCAACTTGGGCTTCAGACAAGCATGATACATAATGATTTCAAATATTTAGCAAAACTCATATTCTTGAAAGAATTCCACTCTCTCAAATTAAAACCCATTTAAGAATTTGAAGTGGTTTTAATTGGTCTTCTCTCCAGGCTGGAAAAAAATCTTATTTCACTTTTAAAAACATTAATTTTTTGTTTTGCCCTGCTCATTAAAGACGCATGTGTGAAGTTCCTACAAGCAGCACTGTGATTTCAGGAGCCGGGTGCTGTCTCACATGGTGAGCCCTGAGAAACCTGTGGGACCCCCACCGCCGCCATAAACGGGTGATCACCTGCCCCTGCTGCTCAGCCGCCCTCTGCTGCTCCTGCCGCCAAGTACTGGGAAGAGGGAACCCAACCAGGGCCAGTCCCCGCTGCAGGAGGACCCCCAGGCCCTGTGGGAGGCGGAGCCTTGGCAGCACGCCCTGGGCTCAGCATCCCTCCCGGCCAGCCCTCTGTGAACCGCACACAGGCACACCTGTCCTACTTAACCCCCATGCTGGCCTGTGCCTCACCACATGTACCACTGGTGCCGGGGTCCAAATCGGCTCATCTTGTCCTTAAAAAATATGTTCACTGTAAAATAGATGAACATTTCATAACTATAAATCACCAGTTTAAAAAGCCCACATTTGATGAGGGTGATCAAAAGTGAAACACACAGGAAATGAGGACGTATACATCTAAAGGCGAGATTTAGCAAACCCGAGGTGAGTGTCAATCCCTGGACATCTTCGGGCCTGGGCCAGTTCTGCCTCCACTGCTGAGGCCCGGCCAGCGCTGCACGCCGCGCCCTGCCCTCTGCCCTCAGCACCTCCCAGGCGGGCAGCCCTGCACTCTGTCCCTTCGGGTCGGCAGAGCGTCTCCCCCCGCCTCAGCCCACACCGTCAGGATGTGGCAGACACCTGCCCTGCTCATCCCTGGGCACAGAAGTCCTGGCACATGGCTGCCCCCAGACCCCACGGCTGGCAGGGCAGTTACAAAGCCACCAGCTCCCTGCCTCTTGCTGATTCCACTGAGAGGCGTGAAGCTGGGGCAGAGAGGGGAAAAAATAACTTTAATCCAGTGAGGCACTTCATCAAGAAATTCCACAAGAAATGGGTTGTTACCTGCAGATAACAACTGGTTTGTTAGCTAATGGCTGGGGGCAACGCCAGGCCAGTTATAGCTCCAGCTGTCCAGTCGTTAACTGCAGTAAAGACTGATTTTGAGGAGGTTATTGCCGTGATAAAATATCCTCAAAAGATTATAACAGCAATAGTGTATGGGAAAAAAAAGTCTTAGTGGCTGCAGGATGACTGAATGGCTGCATTTGAAAAATTGGCCGCTCCCTGGCGGTTCATAACCGATTTTCCACCAGTCAAAAGCAAGTTGTGCTCTGTTAGGTTTATTGTACAAGGCAATAAAAATATTGGCCAGGTTAAATTGTCAGCGTGTTATGGCATTAACCATTCTTTTACTGTGTTTAATTTAAGCGTTACGATGATTCATTATGGAAGAACGTGTCCCATGCAAATGAACAGACAGTGAGTGTCAAAAATATGCAGCATGGGTTTTTTTTAAACCAAAATTAATTTTTATTTGACGGCTTCTGTAGGTGGAAGGATATCTAAAATGTGGCAGAGTGGACGCATACTTTTTAAAAATTGCTACAGCATTCTGAGAGATTGAGTCGTGACAATGCGGTTTCCCAGCTTGTCTGCTCACTTGGAGCTCAGCGGACACCTTCTGCAGGGGCGTGGTCTGAGGGAGCAGGGGCGTGGTCTGAGGGAGCAGGGGCGTGGTCTGAGGGAGCAGGGGCGTGGTCTGAGGGAGCAGGGGCGTGGTCTCAGGGTCCCAGTGCCAGGTAAGGGCCCACCTCACAGCCCCAGTCCTATAGCTTGCCCAGGGCCTTCAGCACACCTGGCTCCAAGTGACACTCAAAGACAATTTAGTGGTTCCTGAAAAAGCCACACAGCAGAGCTGGGATCTGACCAATCTGGACTGGTGGGGACACTTTGAAGAATGTATGTGGCCTCCCAGGAAGGGCCCTGTGACAGCCCAGGTAACAAATGACCCCGCCTGTCCCTAAGGAGGACCGCCATACCACCCCAGGATCGAGGCTTCGCTCTGTGCACTGAGAGGTGTGGCTGCTTGGGCAAACAGCTTGTCAGGGGGTCATGTTCTCCAAGTTCATTAACGCCACTGGCTCACCGTTCCATGTATAAATAAAGGATGTAGGTGACACAGCCCAAGGGAACACACAGCAGGAAGTTTGCACAGCACCTGACAGACTAGAAGGGTAAACTTCACAATCACCACAACAACCTATCTGTGCCCTTCTTGTGTCAGGGCAGCCAATGGCCCTGTCGTCCATTGTCCCTGCCCCCGCAGGACTCCCAGGGTTCCCTAGTTCCAGACTCCCTCTACTCCATTCCCTCCACACCTCTGAACAACCAGAGAGGTGAGCCTCCAACTGGGGTCACATCACGAAGGCCATTTCCCTCCCTCCACACACACTCACCTGAAGCCCTCCTCGCCAGCCAGGGCCTCCCCTGGCCTCCTGTCCCTTGGGGGGCCTAGCAGCCCAGCCCCCAAGGCTTCTTGGGGCCTGATGTCTGATATGGGGGAGATGGGGGGGCTTCCTTCCAGTCTTTCAGGGAGACCCTCAGAAACTGCCGGCAAGCCCAGCTAAGGGGTGGGGGAGGGGGCCTCTGAGGCAGTGCCCCAAGTCAGGACACTGGGGCTCCTTGTCCCAGGTCACTGCCAGGGGTGGAGGGGCATGTAGGAAATGTGGTGTGGGAGGTCAGGGGTCATGCCAGGCAGGTTTCATAGGAGCCGGGAGGTAAGGTGAGGAGTGGATGTTAGGGAGGGATGCATGCGGGCCAGAGAAGGTGAGACATGGGGGCTGGGCTGGGGTCCCGGGAGGTGGGACACTTACTGCCGTGGTGGGGGAGCTGGAGGCTGTCACACATGGGGGAAGCCCTAGGCATGGGAGGGAAGGGAATGGGATGGGTCTTCCTGTGTGTGCATGTCTCCGTGTGTGCACACGCTCGCGTGCATCCATGTGGACATGTCTACATGTGCATCTCCACCGAGTGTGTGTCTTCATTTGTACATACCTGGTGGGAACACTCTCATGTGTGCACATGCATTTGGGGAAACGGGCACTGGGAGGGGTGTGGAGAGATGCCTAAGCCTGATACCCCAGTGCAGGTCTGGGGTCTCTCCGGGCTCCCCCTCCCCCGAGGAGATAGGACTCCCTTAGGAAATCCTCCTGGGACCCCCACCTTTGAGCTCCCAGGCACATCTGAGGTGCTCCGCACCCCCAGCGGGGCTGAGCCCGGTGACTGGAACAGTATGTTTACCGGAGCCCTTTGTCTACATTTCAGTGTAGCCATTCCAGCTCAGGGCTGCAGCATAAACAAAATGAGTCAACAACAAACAAACACTTGTCCTGCTTGGCTCAGCCCTGCCCCACCTAGCGCCTGGTGGGCAGGGACCCAACTCATAGAGACCCAGCCTCAAGCCGCCTCCAGGAACATCTGTGGATGGAAAGGGTTCAGGCAGTGCTCTGACCTGCCCAGGGAGGGCAGCAGTTGCCTCACACATCATCCACAGGCACTGCCAGCTCGTATAGCAGCCCGGGGCGGGGCCCCTTCTCCTGGGCTGTCTGGCCTCCACCAGCCCACAGAGAAAGAGCATGGCCCTCAGCCTAGCACCTGGCCCGGGAGCATCTGCAAAGCACCCATTCCTCCTGTCTGCTTTCATCCCCCCACACACGTTATTCTGTATCAAGGATTAATTTTATCATTGTATTTCCTAAAACTATATTGCAACACATTGTGTTATATCCTTATGCATTTTGGAAGTGTAATACAAAAAATGATGAAATGATATATAATTCTTATTTATTTTTATTACGAGCCAACTCAGTGTTGTACTTGGGAAAGCACAGCCCCAGACAAGTCAATAGAATGTATTTCAGCACAGTGGCTTAGCACGATTTACTTGGGAATATGTCACCCACAAACATAACTATTTTTCTGCTCACAGAGAGAGGTGAGGGTTGAAGCTATGCTCTTAAATTAAAACCCATCCACTTTCAGACTTAACAAAGCACCATTTCCCCCAGATCTTTCAGCAGCAAGCCTGTGAGTACTTTCGGCATCTTGGCGAGGCCCACCCAGTCCTCATTCCACTTTGTTCTCAAAGCTGGCGTTTGACTAATTCTGTACTCCAATAATTGCTAAATCAAAAGAATTTATTATCCCTGAAACTTTAAATGGGAAGGAAATAAGGGGAGGAGGTTAGCACTGAACCTTAATAATGATCAAATTCAACCCCGGTCAGCGACTTGCAAACCCATAATCCCAGGCCAGGAGGACACGGGCATGGGGGGAGGGGCGCCGTTCTGAACCAAGGCAGCCATGTTGCCCTTCCTTTTGGCAAAACAAAGAGCTGATGCAGGCTCATTGCTGGGAAACGGAAAAGACCAGCTCAGTTCTCTTCTGTTACCTGCTTAAATTAAGCCTAATTCCTCTTATTTTGCTGGAATTAATTTGGCTTAATTCTCTCTCCCCTTGTTAGAGGCCTCTTGCCATATTCTGGGATTTTGTTCAAATCACCCCGACATAGAAAGAAAGAGGAGAGAGCGCCAGAGGGGAGGGCCGATGGAGAGAGGCAAGAAGCAGGAGGGTAAGAACAGATCAATTAAATAACGCTGCTGTCAGAAATGAGAAAGGCACATCTTTTGGTTTGGAGCGCACATGCTGCTCCTGATTCGGACCCAGCCAGTGAGCCCTGGGCAGAGCTGAGCGGGTCCAGAGCCATCATTACCAGCAGAGACGCTTGCAGGGAACGCTGCCTGTCAAAACTACTACTTTTATTTTCTTTCCTGTCCCCAAGTATAATTCCGGTAACAAAGAATATGGCAGAAGAGACTGGATGTGCGGCCTACATGAAAAGAACGGGGCACAGTCCTGCTGGGGACACTGTCCCCTCTCTTGGCTGTCCACTCTCAAGGACTGTCCAAGGAAGGACCAGTGCTCCACAACAACAAATTCGACAAGTGGTAGTGAATGCTTACTGAATGCAAGGTCAGGCAGGCCCCAGGGGAGGGGCAGCACTGCAGACCACCCCTGACCCATGCCGTACTGGCCATGGACAACAGCCCTCTCTGGAGCCAGCAGGGGTCCCAGTTGTCCCTCCAGTTCTGAGCCTGCCAGATCCAAAGTCCGCAGCCCCGGCGCTTAGCCACGCCTTCCACATTTGGCCACGCCTTCCACATTTGGCCACGCCTTCCACATTTAACCACGCCCCCACCCAACCCCACCCTTCAAAGCTCTGGCCAGGCTACCCAGCCATCAGCCCTGCTTCCCTACTAAACCCTTGTCCCCCACCCCACCCCGGCCCCCTTGCTCCCCCACCCCATGCCGCCTGGTCTTCCTTCTGCCTTCAGTCTTTCCAGCTCCACCCACCTAGACACCTCTTCAAACCTAAGTCAGGTCGTGTGGCTGCCTGCTGGACATTGTTCAAAGGTCTCCGCATGAAACGTCAGGCCTCCCCTCCACCGCACTGGCCGTGACCCTGCCCACCGTGTCCCTCATCTCAGCCATGCCCACTCTCCAGCAAAGACCTCTGCTCACCGTCACCGCACGGGCCTCTCACGTCCTCAGGGCCACCCCCTCCCGTGGTCTCTGCAGGCTCCATGCACCCCTCCTTCAGGACACTTAAAGCAGTGGCGACTGTCCTTTACTCGTGTGATTCACTAATATTTCTTTGTCCCTCCTGAGGCTGCAGTACGAGGGTTATGTTTACTCTCGGCTCATCATCTTATCCCAGAGCCTAGAGCAGCGCTTGGCACAGAAAGAAGTTACTGAGAAGGCCCAAGATGGCGGCGGGGCAGGAGGCGAGCCCCGCCCTCCCACGAGCGAACTCACAAACAACCGGACACGCAGGAGCAATGACGCCTGCAGACACCCCAGGCCGAGGGAACAGCTGACAACAAGGACAAAGAGACCGGAGAGCTGGGAGCCGAGGGAGCCGCAGGGACTCTCCGGGCGGAGCGCCCCCCACCTGCACCTGCACCTGCACCTGCACCTGCATAGAGCGGGCTCTGCGGGGTCCTACCTGCAGGTCCTGTTCACAGCTGCGTGGCCTGGAGCCTCAGCCTCCGAACAACGGGGGTCACCGCACACACCGGCCTCACCGCGGAGACCTGCTCTGGGCACCGGGCTAGTGCCCCAGGCGCCAGAAGTGCCCGCTGGGGCCGGGGTGCGGGCAGTGCCTGCTCGTGTTGGGAGCCGGAAATGACTGCTCGTGGGAAGCGCCGGAAGTGCCAGGCCAGCCGCAGGGGCCCCCAGGGCCTGCTCTGGCCCAGGTGCCTACAGTACCTGCTCGTGTTGGGAGCTGGAAGTGCCTGCTCAGGCCAAGGTGCCTGGAATTCTCCAGGATCAGAGGGACCAGTCAACTCCATTGTCTACATCCCCCTCCACCTTCATGGGGTGGGGAGCAGGGCTCTGGCCTACCGGCAGGATCACTTCAGTGTGTTCACAGCTACATTACCTGGAGCCATTTGCCTCCAAACAAAGGGAGCAAACAGGATCAACAGGGCATCACCACACCCACCTGGCCTCCCCACCCAGAAGCAGTTGGGCTTGGTAGGCCAGTGCTCCAGACACCTTAGGCACCAACTCAGCTCCTACAAACCTGCCAAAACCACCCAGCACACACAGTCTGCACAGAGCTGCTTCTATATAAACCCACTTTCCCAAGACTGAAAGAAACAGCTATTTTGCTTAATTCATATAAGCAAATATGTAAAGTAAAACAAAGTGAAAAGACAGAATATGTCTCAAATGAAGGAACAAGAAAAATCCCTGGGGTGGGCTGGGGGTGGGGGAACCTAAGCAAACAGAAATAAGGAATCTGCCTAATAAAGAATTCAAAGAACCAGACATAAGGATCCTCACCAAACTTCAGAGTGGAATAGAGGAAATTGAGAGAACTTCAACAAAGAATTAGAAAGTAAGAAAACAAGAAAAAAACAAGCAGACCCGAAGAATAACTGAAATGAATATTACACACTAGAAGGAATCCACAGCAAATTAGCTAACACAGAAGAATGGATAAGCAACCTGCAAGACAGGCTAGTGGGAATCAACCAATCAGAATAGCAAAAAATAATTTTTAAAAAAGGATAGTTGAAGGGGCCTCTGGGATAACATCGAGTGCCCAGACACATTATAAGGATTCTAAAAGGATACCAAAAGAGAGAAAGGAACAGAAACTTTAAAGAAATAAAGGCTGAGAAAGGAAACAGACATCCAGGTCCAGGAAACACGCAGAGTTTCAAACAAGATGAACCCAAAGAGACCCATACCAAGACAGATTGCAGTTAAAATGGCCAATGTTAAAGTGACAGCCTCAAAGAAAGCAAGAGGAAAATGGATTACATACAAAGAAAACCCTATAGACAATCAGCTGATTTCTTAGCAACT
This sequence comes from Rhinolophus sinicus, assembly GCF_057876585.1. Classification (NCBI taxonomy): domain Eukaryota; kingdom Metazoa; phylum Chordata; class Mammalia; order Chiroptera; family Rhinolophidae; genus Rhinolophus; species Rhinolophus sinicus. The sequence goes on along the minus strand of NC_142508.1, from coordinate 80,705,241 downwards.
TTACAGTCAGAAGAGTGTGGCAGGACATTTAAAGTGCTGAAAGAAAGGAACCTACAACCTAGCATACTGTACCCAGCAAGGTTATCATTCAGAATTGCAGGAGAGAGAAAGAGTTTCCTGGACAAGCGTAAACTAAAGGACTTCGTCACCACTAAACCAGCTTACAAGAAATGTTAAAGGGTCTTCTTTAAGCAGAAAAGGAAAGGCCATTTCCAGAAATAAGAAAATATGAGAAAGGAAAAAATTTCACAAGTAAAGCCAAATATTCAATAAATACAGCAAATCAGACATTTAAAACGCCACTACAAAGAGTATCAAACTCAAACTACAATAACTAATTAAGAGATGCACAAAACAAAAAGATCCAAAACTGGACATCAATAACATGAAGTATGGATAGGGAGTAAAAATATAGTCCTTATAGAATATATTAGAACTTAAATATCTATCCGGTTAAAATAGAATGCTATAGCTAAAGAATGATATATATAAACTACTTGGTAACCACAAACCAAAAACCTCCAAAAGATATAAAAAGAACAAAGAGAAAGGAATATAAATGAAACACTAAAGAAAAACAGCAAACCACAAGGGAAGAGATCAGAGAAAAAGAAATAAACAGAGGACAACTATAAAAAAAAAAACAACAATTAACAAAATGGCAATAAGTACATGCTTATCAATAATTACTTTAAATGTAAATGGATTAAATGCTCCAATAAAAAGATAGTGTGGCTGAATAGTTTTAAAAACCCGACCCATGTATATGCTGCTTACAAGAGACTCACTTGTAAGTCCCTCAGCTTCCCGAAAGACACACAGACTGAAAGTGAAGGGATGAAAAAAGATATTCCATGCAAGTAGAAATGAAAATAAAGCTGGGGTTGCAATACATATATCAGACAAAATAGACTTTACAACAACAAAAAAAGACAAAGAAGGACATTACATAATTGTACAGGGGTTAATCTGTACAATTACAGATTAATTATATCTGTATATAATTAGATATGAGGATATAAAAACTGTAAATATCTACATACGCATCATAGCACCTAAATATGTAAAGCAAATATTAATGGACATAAAGGGAGAAATCCACAGTAATACAATAATAGTAGGGGATTTTAATACCCTACTCACATCAATAGATAGATCATCCAGAGAGAAAGTTAATAATGAAATAATGGCTTTAAATGTCACATTAGAGGAGATCAATTTAATAGACATTTATAAATTATTTCATCCAAAAACTGAAGAACATGAGTAATGTTTTTCAAGTGCACATGGACTATTCTTCAGGATAGACCACATGTAAGGCTACAAAAAAAGCCTCAATAAATTCAAGAAGATTGAAATTATATCAAGAATCTCCTTCCACCACAACGGCATGAAACTAGAAATGATCTTCACAAAGAAAACTGGAAAAAACACAAATATGGGGAGACTAAGTGAACAAACAACATGTGAATCAAAGAGAAAAAAAATCAAAACTATGTTGAAACAAATGAACATGAAAACACAACTTTTTAAAATTTATGGGATGCAGCAAAAGCAGTTGTAAGAGGGAAGTTCCTAGCTATGCCAGCCTACCTCAAGAAACAAGAAAAATCCCAAATAAACAATCTAATGCTACACCTAAAGGAACCAGACAAAGAAGAACAAACAAAACTCAAAGTAAACAGAGGAAGGAAATGATTGAGATCAGAGCAGAAATCAATGAAATAGAAATTTAAAAAAAATAGAAAAGATCAATAAGACCAAGAGGTAGTTCTTTGAAAAGGTAAATAAAATAAACAAACCTTTAGCCAAACGTATCAAGAAAAAAGAGAGAGAGCTCGAATAAATAAAATCATAAAAAGAGTAGCAGTAACATCCAGCACCACAGAAATGCAAAGAATCATTAAAAAGTACTATGAACAATCATATGCCAACAAATTCAACAATCTAAAAGAAATAGGTAAATTTCTGGAAGTACATAGCCTTCCAAGAATGAACCAGGAAGAAATACAAAATCTGAACAGACCAATTACTAGCAATGAAATTGAAGCAGTAACCAAAAAACTCCCAACAAATAAAAGTCCAGGACCAGATGGCTTCCAGGTGAATCCTACCAAACATTCAAAGAAGAATTAATACCTATTCTTCTTGAACTATTTCAAAAATCTAAAGAGGAAGGGATGCTTCCAAACTGATTTTATGAAGCCAACATTATCCTGATACCAAAATCAGATAAAGACATTACAAAAAGAAGGAGATGGAGAAAGAAATTACAGGCCAATATCCTTGATGAACATAGATGCCAAAATTCTCAACAAAATATCAGCAAACCAGATTCAACAATACATTTAAAGGATTATACACCGTGACAAAGTGGGTTTCACCTGAGGGGTGCAAGGTTGGTTCAACATACCATATGGTTTCACTTATATGTGGAATCCAAAAAAACCCAAAATAAATGAATAAACAACATAAAACAGAAACAGACCTATAGATATAGAACAAACTATGGTTGCCAAAGGAGAGAGGGTGAGGGGATGGGAATTTTAAAAAGAAAGAAAGAAAGAAAGAAAGAAAGAAAGAAAGAAAGAAAGAAAGAAAGAAAGAAAGAAAGAAAGAAAGAAAGAAAGGCGTTCCTCAATAAAGTTAATTTTAATATGTCTATTAGCAAAATTAAAATTGCAGAATAGAAAAAAATTTAAGATAATCAACAAATGCAGATAGTGGGTTAATACCCTTGATGTATAAAGAAAGCTTACAAATAGATTTTTAAAATAAAAGAGGCCTCTGAGAGACGACCAGGCAGAGAACAACTTGACGACATAAGTCAGACCCCAGCTTCCTAGCGAAGCCCCCGACCCCAAGCTGCAGCTCCATCAGCCACTTTCCCACTCACTCTTCCCCCAGGAACCTGCCCCTAGGGGTCACGCTGCCATTTTCTGTGCCCAGTGCTCTCAAGGCACCTCCCTCGGGCCAGGCCACCTAGAAAGAGCTCAGTAATATCCATCCTGACTTGCTTAGGAAAAGCGGGTACAAAGAAATCTGCTCCCCAGGTGGCACCCGGTCCTCGGGGACAAACACAAGGGAATCTGAAGCCACCTGTCCATCTGTTTGGCCACCTATCTCCCAAGCACGCGAGACTGAGTGACAGGATCTGGGCGAGAACGATAACAAAGGAGACTCACAATCAGAAGAAGAGGCTGTGGGCACAGGGCCAGACAGTGATCTTGGACGGGACTCGCTGGTTTCCGGTGCCCTATGCACAGCTGCGATTCTTGTTTGAAGTACCATTGCAGCCGACCTTTTGACAGGACGGATTTGTATTTTCAATGTGAAATCTGCATTTTGACTCCACGATGAGACTCAATTTCTGTCCTTGGTTGTTCTCCTCAGACAAAGCAATTCTTCTGGGGGCCTGTAAATTTGCTCAAGATCAAAGACAGGGCCACAAGTATCCAGAGAATGACAGCCCAGAGGCATTAAGTCTCAATGACTAAGGAAAGGAAATGCTGTCTGTCGCCCCGCACAGGAGAGAGGCCTCGCAGAGAAACAAACGGTTCCTGACCTACCAGACGTGTCCATTCCACCCAAGAAGTGACTTGCAAGAGCGAACAGTAAAGAGGGTCTGGGGGTGGGGCAGCTAAACACAGACCCCAGGGACCAAGGGAATCTTTGCTTTCAGAGGGGCACTGACTGAAATAAGTATTCACTTAAGAAAATGGAAGAAGGTGGATGGAAGGGTGACTAGAGGCCGGAGAGATGGATGGAGGGATGAACTGGCAGATGGATGATGCGTAGAAATTGAATGCAACACAAAAGAAAATTTTAGTTTTGTGGTCACAAGGATAATATTAAAGAAGGAGGAAGGGAGAAGTGGGTGTTATGTGATGACCCTGGCCAGTGTAACTGACAATGTAGTAAGCAGATGCTGAGCCACTCCGGGGCTGGTGGCCACGTCACATGCTCCGGGCGGAAAACGAATCCTAATGGCAGCCAGACCTGCAGAGAACAGGGGAAGGAACCCAGGTTTGTCCTTGGTGCGCTGGGAGCACAGACGGCTGGAGTCTTGGTCTACAGAAGGTGAAACGTCGTGCCTCGGGCCACAGTGCCTGGAGGCTGGCTGCTTGGAGCGAGGTGACTGGCCACTTGCTGCCTGGGGAGCCTCCGACAATTGCTGCAGACCTTTGCAGTTTCAGCTTCCTAACTTGTGAACAGGAGTGTGATGTTGGTTCCATGTGTCCCGTTGGCTGGCCACAGGATGCCCAGGTATGTGGTTAAGCATGGTTTCCTCAGGTGTCTGCGAGGGTCTGCCATGAGCATTTCAACAGGCAGACAGTGCAGAGCAGATGGCCCTCCCCCTTGTGGGTGAGCATCACCCGTTGTGTCTTGAGCAGAATGAAAATGTGGAAGAAGAGAGAGCTGCTCTCCGCCTACGTGAGCTGGGACATTGGTTGTCTCTTGCCTTTGAACTGGCACATACACCATCAGCTCTGCTGGTTGTCAGGCCTTGAGACTCGGACGGCAACTACACCGCTGGCTGTCCTGGGCCTCCAGCTGGCAGACGGTATCATGGGACTTCTCAGCCTCCATAATCCTGTAAGCCAAATCCGTCTATCATCTATCTATCATCTATCTATATCTATCTATGTCTATTATCTATCTAGATCTGTATCTGTCTCTAGCTATTATCTATCTATCTATCTCCTATTGGTTCCGTTTCTCCAGAGCCCTGGCCAGTACGTGGAGTTGATAACATCACACCCAGCCCTGAGGGCAGCAGGCGAGTGCCAGGCTCACAGTCGGTGTCGTCAATGGTCAGAATGACAAAGGAGAACCAGGAGGAACAGAAGAGAGATGGTGGGGTTTGCTGCACGGGGAGAACCTGGACATGTGCACATGGCCTCAGGGACATGTTTCAGGGCCACCTCGCTCAGTGTCGTCCCACTGGCATGGTGACCTGTGACAGGCAGGAGCCCGATCACCACTAGAGAGGAGGGCCTTACCCATCCCATTCCCCTGAAATATGCCCTCCAAGCCGGTTTTCAGAAGACTTTCCTTTTCATCTCAGAAAGAAACCAATTGATGAGCATAGAATTCCTTGCATAATTTAATGATAGTTATTTCTGCTCAGTTTGGCTCTTTCAAAAGAAGAGGGGGTAAGGTCTCACCACTCACCTGGACAGACTGCCTCCAGGCCTGCAGCTGGTGGTCCAGGGAGGACCTGCCTCCCAGCGCTGAGCCCCAGGGCCTGAGGGCAGTCTGTCCAGTAGTGGGGTGACCACATTTGGCTGCAAGGACAGAGGCTGGTGTAGGCGGGAGACTTCAGGGGCTGCTCTCTGAGGTCTGGTCTTCAGCACACGTCATGGAGCCTCCAAGTCTCCACCAAGGCAGTGACAGCACAGATAGGGGAATGAGCCCACAGGTGGGCATGGGAGATGAGTCAGGTCAAGTTTCTACCAGGAGAGCTGAGTGGGGGGAGAAAGACGTGCTTGGGAAAATAGAGCCAGTCTTGGGGGGCTTCAAGAGACCGCCAAGGAGGTGAATGTGGGCTCCAGTCCCAACTCTGGGTAAGACCATGCTGAAGTCCTTAAAGCTTTCTGGGCCTGGGCTTCCTCACTGGTAAACGATGGGCAGGGGAAGGTGGCCCTTTGTCCCATCCGCTTCCAAGCCCTCAAGCTCTTCCACTGTTCCAGAGAGGACAGGCGGTGGGGGCCAAGCCAGTGTCTGAATGGCCATGAGGCAGGAACACCTGGTAGCTGCCTGGCCTGGTTTTTCCAGAAAAGGAGTCATCCCTCTTCCCACACAGCCCCCTGGAAGCCCCCAAACCTCTGGGGTCCAGCGGGGTAGTACCTTTCCTATATTCAATGGGGAGCTGAGTGGATAGGGACTGGGAAGCTTCTGGATGGTGTGGAGATGGGGGTATCAGGCTTTGGGCACTGCTCCTGGAGAGACAGATGCCACAGGCACACAGGAAAGGCACGTGGGACTCAGACAAGCATCGCCCAGTCTGCGGCTGCCCAGGGCAAAATAAGACCTACCTCGCCAGGGCTCCCACAGAAGCAACTCTCTCACCGACACCTTGATCCAGAGGACGGGGCTGAGGTGGGAAGGGGTGAAGAGCCTTGTCCCGGGTCAGCAGTAAGATCCGTTCTCAGCTGTGGTCACAGCTCTTAGTTCACCCATTAGGAAGTCACCCCACAATCTCAGGCCTGGGGTTTGGCCAAGCCTGACCCCTATCGCCACCCTACTGTCTACCAGTATGGAGACATGGGGCCTAGACATGGCCGGCCAGCCTAGACCAGCTCCCTGCGCAGTGATTGGCTCAGAAACGGGCACGCGTCTGGAGTGTGGCCAGTGAGACGCCAAGATAGTTCTCGACACCAGTGGAAAGCAGCTTTGCTACTGAGGCCGCTGAGCGGGAGGCTGTCTGTGTGTGGCACCGTCTTCGCTGCCTGAGAAAGAATCCAGCATGGGGGGAGGCAGACATGAAAGGCGGGGGAAGATAGACTCTTGGAGACATCGTTGCTCCAGCCGTGCCTGAAGTTCAGTCTGTACCCAGGCTTTCCAGTGCCGTGACTCAGTCCCTTTCCTCTTCTTTTTTCTTCATTCTGCTTCACTTGGGTTTCTGTCACTTACAACCCAAGGGGTCTGGTGAACTGCACGGCCACACGCCTCTTCAACTGGGTGCAGGGCTCTCCGGCCCCAGACAGAGGGATGGAGGGGTCCAGGAGGAGGTGAGGGAAGCCTGGGCAGAGCCCCCCCCCCGTCGACTTCCTAGTCCTCCTGCCGTTGCTGGGCAGATACAGGCCTCCTCCCAAAGACCTCACAGGTGTGGCCCTCACAGGCGTGGCCCTCACAGGTGTGGCCCTCACAGGCGTGGCCCGGCTTCCCCTGCTCGCTGCCCCACTGCAGGGAGGACAGGAAAGGAGGCTCGTGGGGGGAGAGCAGGGTTGGAAGTTGACCTCCCCAGAAAATGCATAAATCTAGACCACACCAGTGGCCGGGTCCCTGGAGCACAAAGTGAGACGGAAGCACTGTAACTGGCACAGGAGAGACCATTTGGGTAAAAATTAGAGACAATAAAAGGCAGTAATGTGATTCTTACCTGTTGCTCAAGGCCTTCAGGGCAGTTAGGAGAAGTAAATCAGGGGCTGTCTGCAGAGCTAAGCGGCACCCCCACAGGACTGCCATCTCCCGGGATGGAGAGCTCTCTGTACAGGGTCCCGCCCCACCCCAGGGTATCCCCTCAGTGTGCAGAGTGAAGCCCTTCCAGGTGGCCAAGTCCTGAAATCTGCTGACTCGTCTTGCTCTCCAAACCAAGGCAGAGACACGTGCTGGCTAGGCTGATAGCACCCCAAAATCACTGAGAGTCCCCGGCGAGTAGGACCCAAAGCCTCACCCCCAGGCCTCCAGTCCGGTGCTCCCTGCACTGCCCATCTCCTGAACAAGTGGCTTCTGGACACAGGAAGGTGGCCTTCCTTCAGGAAACACTGCCCACTGCTGGGAGCTGCTGTCTGGACCCCAGGGAAGGAAGCGTTCGGTGGGCACCAAAGGACCCTTGGCGGCAGGGAGGTGGGGGTGACGCCATGAAGACAACAGACCTCTGGGGCTTATGGGGTCCTCCTCCTTCATCCCCAAATTCCTCCTGTGTCCTCCTCTCCTCCAGCAAGCCCACCCAGACACCCCGTCCCCGAGGGCCTGAAGTACCTGCAGCGTGGTGTCCCACTCATGTCCCCTCCAC